>NC_091292.1:94995456-95012956 GCF_038502225.1 Cherax quadricarinatus
GCTACACACCTGCACTACCACTTATCATGGACTGCTACGCACCTGCACTACAAGTGATCATGGACTGCTACACACCTGCACTACAACTGATCATGGACTGCTACACACTTGCACTACAACTGATCATGCACTGCTACACACTTGCCCTACAATTGACCATCAACTACTACACACCTGCACTACAACTGATCCTGGACTGCTACACACCTGCACGACAACTGATCATGTACTGCCACACACCTCCACTACAACTTATCATGGACTGCTGCACACCTGCACTACAACTGAGCAGGGGCTGCTACACACCTGCACTACCATTGATCATGGATTACTACACACCTGCACTACAACTGATCATGGACTGCTACACACCTGCACTACAACTGATCATGGACTGCTACACACCTGCACTACCACTGATCATGGACTACTGCACACCTGCACTACAACTGATCATGGACTGCTAAACACCTGCACTACCACTGACCATGTACTGCTACACACCTGCACTACCTCTGGCCATGGACTGCTACACACCTGTACTACAACTGATTTTGGACTGCTACACATCTCCACTACAACTGACCATGGACTGCTACACACCTGCACTACAACTGACCATGGACTGCTACACACCTGCACTACCACTGATCATGGACTACTACACACCTGCACTACAACTGATCATGGACTGCTACACACCTGCACTACCACTTATCATGGACTGCTACGCACCTGCACTACAAGTGATCATGGACTGCTACACACCTGCACTACAACTGATCATGGACTGCTACACACCTGCACTACCACTTATCATGGACTGCTACACACCTGCACTACAACTGATTATGGACTGCTACACACCTCCACTACAACTATCAATGGACTGTTACACACCTGCACTACCACTGACCATGGACTGCTACACACCTGCACTACCACTGATCATGGACTACTACACACCTGCACTACAACTGATCATGGACTGCTACACACCTGCACTACCACTGACCATGTACTGCTACACACCTCCACTACAACTATCAATGGACTGTTATACACCTGCACTACCACTGACCATGGACTGCTACACACCTGCACTACAACTGGCCATGGACTGCTACAAACCTGCACTACAACTAAACATGGACTGCTACACACCTGCACTACCACTGACCATGGACTGCTGCACACCTGCACAACAACTGACCATGAACTGCTACACACCTGCACTACAACTGGCCATGGACTGCTGCACACCTGCACTACCACTGACCATATACTGCTACACACCTGCACTACCACTGGCCATTGAATGCTACACACCTACACTACAACTGGCCATGATCTGCTACACACCTGCACTACAACTGACCTTGGACTGCTACACACCTGCACTTCCACTGGCCATGGACTGCTACGCACCTGCACTACTACTGGCCATGGACTGCTACACATCTGCACTACAACTGGCCATGGACTGCTACACACCTGCACTACAACTGGCCATGGACTGCTACATACCTGCACTACAACTGGCCATGGACTGCTACACACCTGCACTTCCACTGGCCATGGACTGCTACGCACCTGCACTACTACTGGCCATGGACTGCTACACATCTGCACTACAACTGGCCATGGACTGCTACACACCTGCACTACAACTGGCCATGGACTGCTACATACCTGCACTACAACTGGCCATGGACTGCTACACACCTGCACTACAACTGGCCATGGACTGCTACACACCTGCACTACAACTAACCATGGACTGCTACAAACCTGCACTACAACTAAACATGGACTGCTACACACCTGCACTACCACTGACCATGGACTGCTGCACACCTGCACTACAACTGGCCATGGACTGCTACACACCTGTACTACAACTGATTTTGGACTGCTACACATCTCCACTACAACTGACCATGGACTGCTACACACCTGCACTACAACTGACCATGGACTGCTACACACCTGCACTACCACTGATCATGGACTACTACACACCTGCACTATAACTGATCATGGACTGCTACACACCTGCACTACCACTTATCATGGACTGCTACGCACCTGCACTGCAAGTGATCATGGACTGCTACACACCTGCACTACAACTGATCATGGACTGCTACACACCTGCACTACCACTTATCATGGACTGCTACACACCTGCACTACAACTGATTATGGACTGCTACACACCTCCACTACAACTATCAATGGACTGTTACACACCTGCACTACCACTGACCATGGACTGCTACACACCTGCACTACCACTGATCATGGACTACTACACACCTGCACTACAACTGATCATGGACTGCTACACACCTGCACTACCACTGACCATGTACTGCTACACACCTGCACTACAACTGGCCATGGACTGCTACACACCTGCACTACAACTAACCATGGACTGCTACAAACCTGCACTACAACTAAACATGGACTGCTACACACCTGCACTACCACTGACCATGGACTGCTGCACACCTGCACAACAACTGACCATGAACTGCTACACACCTGCACTACAACTGGCCATGGACTGCTGCACACCTGCACTACCACTGACCATATACTGCTACACACCTGCACTACCACTGGCCATTGAATGCTACACACCTACACTACAACTGGCCATGATCTGCTACACACCTGCACTACAACTGACCTTGGACTGCTACACACCTGCACTACAATGGCTATGGACTGCTTCACACCTGCACTTCCACTGGCCATGGACTGCTACGCACCTGCACTACTACTGGCCATGGACTGCTACACATCTGCACTACAACTGGCCATGGACTGCTACACACCTGCACTACAACTGGCCATGGACTGCTACATACCTGCACTACAACTGGCCATGGACTGCTACACACCTGCACTACAACTGGCCATGGACTGCTACACACCTGCGCAACTGGCCATGGACTGCTACACACCTGCACTACATCTGGCCATGGACTGCTACACACCTACACTACAACTGGCCATGGACTGCTACACACCTACACTACAACTGGCTATGGACTGCTACACACCTGCACTACCACTGGCCATGGACTGCTACGCACCTGCACTACAACTGGCCATGGACTGCCACACACCTGCACTACAACTGGCCATGGACTGCTACAAACCTGCATTAGAACTGGCCACGGGCTGCTGCACACCTGCACTACAACTAGCCATGGACACGCCTCCCGCCACAACACAGGTATTTCCGACCTCTGTGAAGGTAGTTTGGGGCCTCAAACTTCCCTGGTATGATCCACACTTACCAAAAGCCTTCAAGCAGGTGCCAATGAAGGGTTCATCATCCAAGGAATTGGAGCTGTCTTCTCATTCCTTACATCCCACCCATTACCACCTCATTATCACCTCATTACCATCTCATTACCACCTCATTACCACCTCATTACCACCTCATTACCACCTCAGTACCACCTCATTACCACCTCAGTACCACCTCATTACCACCTCATTACCACCTCATTACCACCTCATTACCACCTCATTACCACCTCATTATCACCTCATTACCACCTCATTACCACCTCATTACCACCTCATTACCACCTCATTACCACCTCATTACCACCTCATTACCACCTCATTACCACCTCATTATCACCTCATTACCACCTCATTACCACCTCATTACCACCTCATTACCACCTCATTATCACCTCATTACCACCTCATTACCACCTCATTACCACCCATCAGCAAGACGGCCTATACATATTTCTTGTTTATCATCTTCCTCTGTATATATTACGACAACAACAACAACAACGACAGCAACAACAACATACTATAATACATGTAATATAATACACTCAGCCTGGTGTATGATCAGCACAGCCTGGTGTATGATCAGCACAGCCTGGTGTATGATCAGCACAGCCTGGTGTATGATCAGCACTCAGCCTGGTGTATGATCAGCACAGCCTGGTGTATGATCAGCACTCAGCCTGGTGTATGATCAGCACAGCCTGGTGTATGATCAGCACTCAGCCTGGTGTATGATCAGCACAGCCTGGTGTATGATCAGCACTCAGCCTGGTGTATGATCAGCACTCAGCCTGGTGTATGATCAGCACAGCCTGGTGTACGATCAGCACTCAGTTGGGTGCATGATCAGCACTCAGCCTGGTGTATGATCAGCACTCAGCCTGGTGTATGATCAACACTCAGTGTGATGTATGATGAGCACTCAGCCTGGTGTATGATCAACACTCAGCCTAGCGTATGATCAGCACTCAGCCTGGTGTGTGATCAACACTCAGCCTGGTGTATGATCAGCACTCAGCCTGGTGTACGATCAGCACTCAGTTGGGTGCATGATCAGCACTCAGCCTGGTGTATGATCAGCACTCAGCCTGGTGTACGATCAGCACTCAGTTGGGTGCATGATCAGCACTCAGCCTGGTGTATGATCAGCACTCAGCCTGGTGTATGATCAACACTCAGTGTGATGTATGATGAGCACTCAGCCTGGTGTATGATCAACACTCAGCCTAGCGTATGATCAGCACTCAGCCTGGTGTGTGATCAACACTCAGCCTGGTGTATGATCAGCACTCAGCCTGGTGTATGATCAGCACTCAACCTGGTGTATGATCAACACTGAGCCTGGTGTATGATCAGCACTCAGCCCGATGTATGATCACTCAGTCTGGTGTATGATCAACGCTCAGCCTGATGTATGATCAGCACTCAGCCTGGTGTGT
Organism: Cherax quadricarinatus; assembly: GCF_038502225.1. Classification (NCBI taxonomy): domain Eukaryota; kingdom Metazoa; phylum Arthropoda; class Malacostraca; order Decapoda; family Parastacidae; genus Cherax; species Cherax quadricarinatus. The sequence continues at coordinate 95,000,226 of NC_091292.1, forward strand.
GATCAACACTCAGCCTGGTGTATGATCAGCACTCAGCCTTCTGTATGATCAACACTCAGCCTGGTGTATGATCAGCACTCACTCTGGTGTATGATGAGCACTCAGCCTGGTGTATGATCAGCACTTATCCTGGTGTATGATCAACACTCAGCCAGGTGTATGATCAGCACTTAGCCTGGTGTATGATCAGCACTCAGCCAGATGTATGATCGGCACTCACTCTGGTGTATGTTCAGCACTCAGCTTGGTGTATGATCAACACTCAGCCTGGTGTATGACCAGCACTCAGCAAGGTGTATGATCAGCACTCAGTCTAGTGTATGATCAACACTCAGCCTGGTGTATGATCAGCACTCATCCTGGTGTATGATCAGCACTGAGCCTGGTGTATGATCGACATTCACTCATGGGTATGATCAACACTCAGCCTGGTGTATGATCAGCGCTCAGCCTGGTGTATGATCAACACTCAGCCTGGTGTATGATCAACACTCAGCCTGGTGTATGATCAGCACTCAGTCTGGTGTGTGATCAGCACTCAGCCAGGTGTATGATCAGCACTCAGCCTGTTGTATGATCAACACTCAGCCTGGTGTATGATCAGCGCTCAGCCCGATGTATGATCACTCAGATTGGTGTATGATCAACACTGAACCTAGTGTATGATCAGCACTCAGCCTGGTGTATGATCAGCACTGAGACTGGTGTATGATCGACATTCACTCATGGGTATGATCAACACTCAGCGTGGTGTATGATCAGCTCTCAGCCTGGTGTATGATTAGCACTCACTCTGGTGTATGATGATCACTCAGCCTGGTGTATGATCAGCACTTATCCTGGTGTATGATCAACACTCAGCCAGGTGTATGATCAGCACTCATCCCAGTGTATGATAGGCACTCACTCTGGTGTATTAACACTTACCCTGGTGTATGATCAACACTCAGCCTAGCGTATGATCAGCACTCAGCCTGGTGTGTGATCAACACTCAGCCTGGTGTATGATCAGCACTCAGCCTGGTGTATGATCAGCACTCAACCTGGTGTATGATCAACACTGAGCCTGGTGTATGATCAGCACTCAGCCCGATGTATGATCACTCAGTCTGGTGTATGATCAACGCTCAGCCTGATGTATGATCAGCACTCAGCCTGGTGTGTGATCAACACTCAGCCTGGTGTATGATCAGCACTCAGCCTTCTGTATGATCAACACTCAGCCTGGTGTATGATCAGCACTCACTCTGGTGTATGATGAGCACTCAGCCTGGTGTATGATCAGCACTTATCCTGGTGTATGATCAACACTCAGCCAGGTGTATGATCAGCACTTAGCCTGGTGTATGATCAGCACTCAGCCAGATGTATGATCGGCACTCACTCTGGTGTATGTTCAGCACTCAGCTTGGTGTATGATCAACACTCAGCCTGGTGTATGACCAGCACTCAGCAAGGTGTATGATCAGCACTCAGTCTAGTGTATGATCAACACTCAGCCTGGTGTATGATCAGCACTCATCCTGGTGTATGATCAGCACTGAGCCTGGTGTATGATCGACATTCACTCATGGGTATGATCAACACTCAGCCTGGTGTATGATCAGCGCTCAGCCTGGTGTATGATCAACACTCAGCCTGGTGTATGATCAACACTCAGCCTGGTGTATGATCAGCACTCAGTCTGGTGTGTGATCAGCACTCAGCCAGGTGTATGATCAGCACTCAGCCTGTTGTATGATCAACACTCAGCCTGGTGTATGATCAGCGCTCAGCCCGATGTATGATCACTCAGATTGGTGTATGATCAACACTGAACCTAGTGTATGATCAGCACTCAGCCTGGTGTATGATCAGCACTGAGACTGGTGTATGATCGACATTCACTCATGGGTATGATCAACACTCAGCGTGGTGTATGATCAGCTCTCAGCCTGGTGTATGATTAGCACTCACTCTGGTGTATGATGATCACTCAGCCTGGTGTATGATCAGCACTTATCCTGGTGTATGATCAACACTCAGCCAGGTGTATGATCAGCACTCATCCCAGTGTATGATAGGCACTCACTCTGGTGTATTAACACTTACCCTGGTGTATGATCAACACTCAGCCTGGTGTATGATCAGCATTCATCCTGGTGTATGATGAACACTCACCCTGGTGTATAATGAACACTCAGCTTGGTGTATGATCAACACTCAGCCTGGTGCATGATCAGCACTCAGCCAGGTGTATGATCAGCACTCAGTCTAGTGTATGATCAACACTCAGCCTGGTGTATGATCAGCACTGAGCCTGGTGTATGATCAACACTCACTAAGGTGTATGAGCAACACTCAGACTGGTGTATGATAAACACTCAGCCTGATGTGTGATCAGTACTCAGCCAGGTGTATGATCAGCACTCAGCCTGGTGTATGATCAACACTCAGCCTGGTGTATGATCAGCACTCAGCCTTATTTATGATCAGCACTCAGCCTGGTGTATGATCAGCACTCACTCTGGTGTATGATGAGCACTCAGCCTGGTGTATGATCAGCACTTAGCCTGGTGTATGATCAACACTCTGCCAAGTGTATGATCAGCACTCACTCTGGTGTATGATCAGCACTCACCCTGGTGTATGATGAGCACTCAGCCAGGTGTATGATCAACACTCACTCAGGTGTATGATCAGCACTGAGCCTGGTGTATGATCAACACTCACTCAGGTGTATGATCAGCACTCAGTCTGGTGTATGATCAGCACTCAGTCTGGTGTATGATCGACACTCAGCCTTGTGTGTGATCAGCACTCAGCCTGGTGTATGATCAACACTCAGTCTGGTGTATGATCAACACTCAGCCTGGTGTGTGATCAGCACTCAGCCTGGTGTGTGATCAGCACTCTGCCTGGTGTATGATCAGCTCTCAGTCTGGTGTATGATCAGCACCCAGTCTGGTGTATGATCATCACTCAGCCTGGTGTATGATCAACACTCAGACTTGTTTATGATCATCACTCAGCCTGGTGTATGATCATCACTCAGCCTGGTGTATGATCAACACTCAGCTTTGTTTATGATCAGCACTCAGCCTGGTGTATGATTAACACTCAGCCAGGTGTATGATCAACTCTCAGCCAGGAGTATGATCCATACTTAGCCAGGTGTATGATCAACTCTCAGCCAGGAGTATGATCCACACTCAGCCAGGTGTATGATCAACACTCAGCCAGGAGTATGATCCATACTTAGCCAGGTGTATGATCAACTCTCAGCCAGGAGTATGATCCACACTCAACCAGGTGTATGATCAACACTCAGCCAGGTGTATGATCAACACTCAGCCAGGAGTATGATCCATACTTAGCCAGGTGTATGATCAACTCAGACACGTGTGTTGTATCTGCTAAAACACATGTACACACTGCATCTTTTAAGTTGTTTCCAGAGAACACAGAACACCATCTAGTACATGAATGCTGATAAATTAGACACATGTGCAACTCTTGGGTATCTTTATTGAAGAAACATTTCGCCACACAGTGGCTTCATCAGTCCATACAAAGGAGAAACATGAAGAACAGGGGGAGAATGAGGTAATCAGTCCCTCAACCTTTAGTCGATGTGGGTAGTCCATCAATCTTGAATAGAATACAGCATATGTGCGGAGAAGCAGATTATATACCGTAGGCAGGAGAGGTGCAGCAGTCGTAGGTGGTGTCACATTTGTTTAATGTGGAAGTAGGTCGTGCCCAAGGTCGTGCCCAAGGTCGTGCCCAAGGTCGTGCCCAAGGTCGTGCCCAAGGTCGTGCCCAAGGTCGTGCCCAAGGTCGTGCCCAAGGTCGTGCCCAAGGGTTAGGCAAGCGACGAATTCCCAAGTATTATTAAGATCCCAAGAAGTTGCAGTGTCTGACAGGATTGTAGATGAATGGTTCAGGGAACCGACACGTTGATAAATTAGACACATGTGCAACTCTTGGGTATTTTTATTGAGGAAACGTTTCGCCACTGTGTGGCGAAACGTTTATCAACGTGTCCGTTCTCTGAACCATTCATCTACAATACATGAATGATACCTGTTCTGCAGTGTTGTTTTCTGCAGTGTTATGTTCTGCAGTGTTATGTTCTGCAGTGTTATGTTCTGCAGTGATATGTTCTGCAGTGTTATGTTCTGCAGTGATATGTTCTGCAGTGTTGTTTTCTGCAGTGTTATGTTCTGCAGTGTTATGTTCTGCAGTGTTATGTTCTGCAGTGATATGTTCTGCAGTGATATGTTCTGCAGTGTTATGTTCTGCAGTGATATGTTCTGCAGTGTTATGTTCTGCAGTGATATGTTCTGCAGTGTTATGTTCTGCAGTGTTATGTTTTGCAGTGTTATGTTCTGCAGTGATATGTTCTGCAGTGTTATGTTCTGTAGTGTTCTGAGTTTGTCAGAGTCATTGACTAAGGTCCACTTAATTAAGCTGGTGCGGTGCTCGTGTCTCTGTCAGTTGATAAACTCCCTGGTGGGCGAAACGTCTTCTGAATGACTCACCATAACTCTCAGACTGTCCTGTCTGTGTCTGCTGTGTTGCTATATCTTGCGTCTATTGTGCTGTTCTCTCTGTGTTTGCTGCATTACCCTCTCTGCGTCTGCTGTGCTGTTTTATCTGCATTTGCGTTCTACTTCCTGCGTTTATTGTTCTCTCCTGCCTGCACCTGCTGTGCTGTGCTCTTCTACCTGCGTCTACTGTTCTCTCCTGCCTGCGTCTGCTGTTCTCTCCTACCTGCGTCTACTGTTCTCTCCTGCCTGCGTCTGCTGTGCTGTGCTCTCCTACCTGCGTCTACTGTTCTCTCCTGCCTGCGTCTGCTGTGCTGTGCTCTCCTACCTGCGTCTACTGTTCTCTCCTGCCTGCGTCTGCTGTGCTGTGCTCTCCTACCTGCGTCTACTGTTCTCTCCTGCCTGCGTCTGCTGTGCTGTGCTCTCCTACCTGCGTCTACTGTTCTCTCCTGCCTGCGTCTGCTGTGCTTTCCTGCTTGCGTTTGCTGTGTTCGTGATTTGATTTCTCATCACATTGCACCGCTGATAGTCGGTATCGCTGTCTGTCATGACAGCTGCTGCGTCTGCTCTTTCAGCTGTATTATATTTACGTGAACAACTAAGTCTGTGTAGGTCATTCGTCACAAGGAGTAGTGACGGTTCCAACTTCTGGTCGCTAAATTGTTACAGTGTAGCTGGGATATAATTGTTCCCTGCAGAACTCTTTGGTAACGTGTATTGTGATTGTTGACATTGAAAAGTGGTTGACTGTATACTGCATATAGTTACCTCTTTTGATGTGATATATTATTTTGTTCAAGGGAATAAATACGTCAGTCCCAGGACCATGAGCGCCAGTGTCATCATGCGACAGTCCCATGTTAGTTAACTTTTCTCTGACAGGTACAATAATTTTATTGAAGCCGCTACGAAGTCTTTCTTTTACGTTGCTGCTGTGCCGGACCAAGGGAGCCATATTTTGCACAACACAAGCTACATACACTAAGATTACTGCGTTGATCTATGGAAGGATGGGTGTAACACAGTGTTACAGCGCTGTGTTACAAGTCAGTTGTACTCATGCACCCTGACTCTAGTTATGTGTTCTCTTTATCTGGCTAATTCGTAAAATAATGCATAGGTATACATGACCTCTCAGCATGTTGACGTTGTTTAAACATTTACACGAAGTCTTCACTCCACAAGAATCTTTAGTGTGTAAGAGAGGAGTTTATTATTATTGATGTGATGCGTTCAACTCTTGTGAGGTCCTTCAACTCCAGGAGTGGTGGAGGCTTGATCCTCAGTCCGTGTGAGGTCCTTCAACTCCAGGAGTGGTGGAGGCTTGATCCTCAGTCCGTGTGAGGTCCTTCAACTCCAGGAGTGGTGGAGGCTTGATCCTCAGCCCATGTGAGGTCCTTCAACTCCAGGAGTGGTGGAGGCTTGATCCTCAGTCCATGTGAGGTCCTTCAACTCCAGGAGTGGTGGAGGCTTGATCCTCAGCCCGTGTGAGGTCCTTCAACTCCAGGAGTGGTGGAGGCTTGATCCTCAGTCCATGTGAGGTCCTTCAACTCAAGAAGTGGTAGAGGCTCTATCCTCCGTCCGTGTAAGGTTATCATAAGAAGTGGCGAAGGCTTTCTCCTCCGTCTGCTGGCCATAACTTCCAGGGAATTCAGTTCTAGTCACCGCCCATTAACCATGAAGACTTTTCCTACAGCTTACCATCTTAGCATAGCATTCAGAGAAGCAAAACTCTTGTATTTGCTATTCATATGTAAGTAAACTACCGTATTTTCCGGCATATAAGGCGCACAACAGAACTATCATAACGGTAAATCGCTAATCATATTCAAGGGCTAATGACTCCTCTTACTGTACGCTAAAGCGTAACCTAAAGCCTACCCTTGACACTGACCTTGACCATATAAGACGCAGGCTGATTTTCCTAGACTTTTTGTGAGGAAAAAGGTGTGCCTTATATACCGGAAAATACTGTACATATCCAGTAAGGACTCGACATTCTCGTGTAGAAACATTACTAGTACGCTTATATTGTTTTCAAAACAGATATGTAACCATCACAACGATAATTACACAGTAGTGACAAAACTGGTCTCAATGAACAACGAAAATACCGTAAACTTAGAACTCTCTTGGTGAGCAGCACATACGACTGGGGAAGCTTTTACTGAGCAAAACATTGGATTGAGGAAGCGCTTAGTGAGTGAAACATTGGATTATTGAAGCTGCTGGTGAGCGAAACTAGTTACCTTGTGTGATATACTGCTTCCCTACCTCCCTCTTTCTCCCTCCCCGCCTCACCTTCTCCATCTCTACCTTCCTCCCTTCCTGGTGATGTCATATCCATCTTTGTAACAGCGTCGTCCACCACACCAGGCAGGTCACTCACCTCTCTCTCTCTCTCTCTCTCTCTCTCTCTCTCTCTCTCTCTCTCTCTCTCTCTCTGTCTCTCTCTCTCTCTCTCTATCTATCTATCTATCTATCTCACTTTAGTTAAGACCAAGGGAAAATGAGGCTGGTGAAGGGCTTTTAATCCAAGTAATTTGAGTTACCACCCTAGTGATTTGCAGAGAGTATGTAAAGAATGGAAAAATCAAAATTTAGACTCAGTAGATTAATAATAATAACAATAATAATAATAATAATAATAATAATAATAATAATAATAATAATAATAATAATAATAACACTAATAATCATAACAATAATAATAATATTACTATTATTATTTAAATAATTTGTAATGTTATTGTTAAGTAAGTGATTAAGTCCATCCAGGTATACACAAACACAGTTACATGGATTATCATACATAGCAACATATGTGTATTATTATTATAATCAAAAAGAAGCGCTAAGCCACAAGGACTATACAGCAACATATGTGTAGAGAACCCTGAGGACAACACAAAAAAAAAAAAAAAAAAAAAAAGTCAGTCAGAGTGACTTACTTCCATTAGGATACGTTGATCAATATTCCTATTTATCTCTTGTGTGTGTGTATCTGTTACAACGTTAAAAACGATACGTTGTAAATCAACGTTGAAAACCATTACGCATGCGGTGTGGTGCGTGCGCTCCTCCGATACGTCAACATAACGTGTGCGATCTTCCGCACACGCCGGCCAGACTGCGAGACACTGTCTCCTGAGAACCTCAGACCTTTGTGTTCATCACCTTAGGAATGGGAGTTGACGGAAAGGGAAAATAAGGTTTGATCCGTGGAAGGGGAAGAGTAGCTCAGGTTCCTTGGGTCAAGAACTCTTCACCAGCTTGAAGGTAAAGTGTTCCTTGCTTTGAAGGAAGGAAGGAAGGAAGGAAGGCAGGTGGTTACTTGAAGGTGGCTGGTGACCGAGTACTGCCTTAACCGGTAGAGGTGTGAGCCCCGGGGGTGATAATGCTTGTGCTGGTGGCTGTACTCTGTGTGTGTGTGTGTGTGTGTGTGTGTGTGTGTGTGTGTGTGTGTGTGTGTGTGTGTGTGTGTTTGTGTGTGTATGTGTGTGTTTGTGTGTTTGTGTGTGTGTGTGTGTGTGTTTGTGTGTGTATGTGTGTGTTTGTGTGTATGTGAGTGTGTGTGTGTGTGTGTGTGTGTGTGTGTGTGTGTGTGTGTGTGTGTGTGTGTGTGTGTGTGTGTGTGTGTGTGTGTGTGTGTGTGTGTGATTTGCAATTCGTTACTAACGTACCTCAGAGAGTACGTTGAGCTAATGTTAATAACTTTCATATCTCCTCTCTCTCTCTCTTTCTCTCTCTTTCTCTCTCTTTCTCTCTCTCTTCTCTCTCTCTCTCTCTCTCTCTCTCTCTCTCTCTCTCTCTCTCTCTCTCTCTCTCTCTCTCTCTCTCTCTCTCTCTCTCTCTCTCTCTCTCTCTCTCTCTCTCCACACACAATGGTTTAAAAGGGTTAGGTTAAAAGTCCCTAAATTTATTTACAAGCTAAGAGCTGTGTTACCTTCTTCAGCTCGCTTGAAAGCCTTCTAATTGCTATGAAACATGCAAATAGGGAACAGGATGAAGTTGGAGCCAACTATGGGCCAGAGATTTCATTTGGTCATCTGCCTATATTTCATCGATGTCATTATGATGTAGGAACATGTTCCCAACTCGAATCATTCTAGGAATAAATAGTCTCGTTTTAAGTGATTTTCTTAAGAAGAAGGATACAACCAGAGTGTAGTTGTTGATGGTTACCGTCTTGTTGTGTAGAAGCTGTCTTCTTGCTGTCTGTGAAGTGGACCCAAGTTGTTTATCTTGTCTTTATTGGTCTCTCTCTCTCTCTCTCTCTCTCTCTCTCTCTCTCTCTCTCTCTCTCTCTCTCTCTCTCTCTCTCTCTCTCTCTCTCTCTCTATCTCTCTCTATCTATATATCTCTCTATTTCTATCTATATATATATATATATATATATATATATATATATATATATATATATATATATATATATATACATACATATATATATATATATATATATATATATATATATATATATATATATATATATATATATATATATAATCTTAATATAGGCATTAAATTTGACGGATAATTGATAGGTAAATTAGACATCCCAAGATAATGGGATTTTCTCCTCAGTCTTCGGAAGCTGAGGATGCACTGATACTGAGATAAACATGGGTAAGTTTGTAAGACTGACGATATTTGTTTTATCTTGTTGATAGCAAGGAAGGTGTGGGTGGTGGTATGTTAGGTGTGGGTGGTGGTATGTTAGGTGTGGGTGGTGGTATGTTAGTAGTGAGGGTGGTGGTATGTTAGGTGTGGGTGGTGGTATGTTAGTAGTGAGGGTGGTGGTATGTTAGGTGTGGGTGGTGGTATGTTAGGTGTGGGTGGTGGTATGTCAGGTGTGGGTGGTGGTATGTTAGGTGTGGGTGGTGGTATGTTAGTAGTGAGGGTGGTGGTATGTTAGGTGTGGGTGGTGGTATGTTAGGTGTGGGTGGTGGTATGTCAGGTGTGGGTGGTGGTATGTTAGGTGTGGGTGGTGGTATGTTAGTAGTGAGGGTGGTGGTATGTTAGGTGTGGGTGGTGGTATGTTAGGTGTGGGTGGTGGTATGTCAGGTGTGGGTGGTGGTATGTTAGGTGTGGGTGGTGGTATGTTAGTAGTGAGGGTGGTGGTATGTTAGGTGTGGGTGGTGGTATGTTAGGTGTGGGTGGTGGTATGTCAGGTGTGGGTGGTGGTATGTTAGGTGTGGGTGGTGGTATGTTAGTAGTGAGGGTGGTGGTATGTTAGGTGTGGGTGGTGGTATATTAGGTGTGGGTGGTGGTATGTTAGGTGTGGGTGGTGGTATGTTAGGTGAGGGTGATGGAATGTTAGGTGTGGGTGGTGGTATATTAGGTGTGGGTGGTGGTATGTTAGGTGTGGGTGGTGGTATGTTAGGTGTGGGTGGTGGTATGTTAGTAGTGAGGGTGGTGGTATGTTAGGTGTGGGTGGTGGTATGTTAGTAGTGAGGGTGGTGGTATGTTAGGTGTGGGTGGTGGTATGTTAGGTGTGGGTGGTGGTATGTCAGGTGTGGGTGGTGGTATGTTAGGTGTGGGTGGTGGTATGTTAGTAGTGAGGGTGGTGGTATGTTAGGTGTGGGTGGTGGTATGTTAGGTGTGGGTGGTGGTATGTCAGGTGTGGGTGGTGGTATGTTAGGTGTGGGTGGTGGTATGTTAGTAGTGAGGGTGGTGGTATGTTAGGTGTGGGTGGTGGTATGTTAGGTGTGGGTGGTGGTATGTCAGGTGTGGGTGGTGGTATGTTAGGTGTGGGTGGTGGTATGTTAGTAGTGAGGGTGGTGGTATGTTAGGTGTGGGTGGTGGTATGTTAGGTGTGGGTGGTGGTATGTCAGGTGTGGGTGGTGGTATGTTAGGTGTGGGTGGTGGTATGTTAGTAGTGAGGGTGGTGGTATGTTAGGTGTGGGTGGTGGTATATTAGGTGTGGGTGGTGGTATGTTAGGTGTGGGTGGTGGTATGTTAGGTGAGGGTGATGGAATGTTAGGTGTGGGTGGTGGTATATTAGGTGTGGGTGGTGGTATGTTAGGTGTGGGTGGTGGTATGTTAGGTGAGGGTGATGGTATGTTAGGTGTGGGTGGTGGTATGTTAGGTGTGGGTGGTGGTATGTTAGGTGTGGGTGGTGGTATGTTAGGTGAGGGTGATGGAATGTTAGGTGTGGGTGGTGGTATATTAGGTGTGGGTGGTGGTATGTTAGGTGTGGGTGGTGGTATGTTAGGTGAGGGTGATGGTATGTTAGGTGTGGGTGGTGGTATGTTAGGTGTGGGTGATGGTATGTTAGGTGTGGGTGGTGGTATGTTATGTGTGGGTGATGGTATGTTAGTTGTGGGTGGTGGTATGTAAGGTGTGGGTGGTGGTATGTTAGGTGTGGGTGGTGGTATGTTAGGTGTGGGTGGTGGTATGTTAGGTGTGTGTGGTGGTATTTTAGGTGTGGGTGATGGTATGTTAGGTGTGGGTGGTGGTATGTTAGGTGTGGGTGGTGGTATATTAGGTGTGGGTGGTGGTATGTTAGGTGAGGGTGGTGGTATGTTAGGTGTGGGTGATGGTATGTTAGGTGTGGGTGGTGGTGTGTTAGGTGTGGGTGATGGTATGTTAGGTGTGGGTGATGGTATGTTAGGTGTGGGTGATGGTATGTTAGGTGTGGGTGGTGGTATGTTAGATGTGGGTGATGGTATGTTAGGTGTGGGTGATGGTATGTTAGGTGTGGGTGGTGGTATGTTAGGTGTGGGTGATGGATGTTAGTTGTGGGTGGTGGTATGTTAGGTGTGGGTGGTGGTATGTTGGGTGTGGGTGGTTGAATGTTGGGTGTGTGGTAGAATGTTGGGTGTGGGTGGTGGTATTTTAGGTGTGGGTGATGGTATGTTAGGTGTGGGTGGTGGTATGTTAGGTGTGGGTGGTGGTATGTTAGTTGTGGGTGGTGGTATGTTAGTTGTGGGTGGTGGTATGTAAGGTGTGGGTGGTGGTATGTTAGGTGTGGGTGGTGGTATGTTAGTAGTGAGGGTGGTGGTATGTTAGGTGTGGGTGGTGGTATGTTAGGTGTGGGTGGTGGTATGTTAGGTGAGGGTGATGGTATGTTAGGTGTGGGTGGTGGTATATTAGGTGTGGGTGGTGGTATGTTAGGTGTGGGTGGTGGTATGTTAGGTGAGGGTGATGGTATGTTAGGTGTGGGTGGTGGTATATTAGGTGTGGGTGGTGGTATGTTAGGTGAGGGTGATGGTATGTTAGGTGTGGGTGGTGGTATGTTAGGTGTGGGTGATGGTATGTTAGGTGTGGGTGGTGGTATGTTAGGTGTGGGTGATGGTATGTTAGGTGTGGGTGGTGGTATGTTAGGTGTGGGTGGTGGTATGTTAGGTGTGGGTGGTGGTATGTTAGGTGTGGGTGGTGGTATGTTAGGTGTGGGTGGTGGTATTTTAGGTGTGGGTGATGGTATGTTAGGTGTGGGTGGTGGTATGTTAGGTGTGGGTGGTGGTATGTTAGTTGTGGGTGGTGGTATGTTAGTTGTGGGTGGTGGTATGTAAGGTGTGGGTGGTGGTATGTTAGGTGTGGGTGGTGGTATGTTAGTAGTGAGGGTGGTGGTATGTTAGGTGTGGGTGGTGGTATGTTAGGTGTGGGTGGTGGTATGTTAGTAGTGAGGGTGGTTGTATGTTAGGTGTGGGTGGTGGTATGTTAGTAGTGAGGGTGGTGGTATGTTAGGCCTGCCTGCCTGCCTGCCTGCCTGCCTGCCTGCCTGCCTGCCTGCCTGCCTGCCTGCCTGCCTGCCTGCCTGCCTGCCTGCCTGCCCGTCTGCCTGCCTGCCTGCCCGTCTGCCTGCCCGCCTGCCTTCCTGCCTGCCTGCCTGCCTGCCTGCCTGCCTGCCTGCCTGCCTGCCTGCCTGCCTGCCTGTCTGCCTGCCTGCTTGCGTGCTTGCCTGTCTGCTTGCCTGCCTGCCTGCCTACCTGCCTGCCTACCTGTCTGCCTGCCTGCCTGCTTGCCTGTCTGCTTGCCTGCCTGCCTGCCTGCCTGCTTGCCTGTCTGCTTGCCTGCCTGCCTCCCTGCCTGCCTGCCTGTACGCCTGCCTGCCTGCCTGCTTGCCTGTCTGCTTGCCTGCCTGCCTGCCTGCCTGCCTGCCTGCCTGCCTACCTGTCTGCCTGCCTGCCTGCCTGCTTGCCTGCTTGCTTGCCTGTCTGCTTGCCTGCCTGCCTGCCTGCCTGACTACTTGCCTAT
>NC_091292.1:95015456-95027956 GCF_038502225.1 Cherax quadricarinatus
ACTGATGAAGCCATTGTGTGGTGAAACGTTTCCGCACTAAAGATACTCAAGTGTTGCACATGTGTCTAACTTATCAATGCACAAGGAATCCAGATTCCTTTACACAGTCACTCTCCAGCCACCTGTCACTCAACATAGGCACCTCCAGCCACCTGTCAGTCATCACTGACAACCCCAGATGGCAGAAATGAAGCCAACTGAGCACAAGAGGTGAAGGAGAAACCTCGTGGCACCTTGACTTTGGCTTAAATGAGGCGGCTCTCTACAAGGTTTCGCCATATTGGGACACCTGAGTCAGTATCTCGTAACTATGTACGACTCGCCTGATGTACGACCCATACGGTGTACGACTCACCTGCTGTACGATCCATATGGTGTGTGACTCGCCTGATACACGACCCACACGGTGCATCCGGATTCGTGAAAGTTATTCAATTCAATTCAATTCAAGTTTATTCTCTATAAGAGTTACAATGTGGGATTTACAGGTTTTGGGTATTGTGTGGTTTACATGTTATAAAATACTAATTACACAGGGGGCCACGGATGGTGGGCGATGGATTATCATCGTATTACTGGGAACACAAGCCAAGAGGATTTCACCCTTCGACGGAAGCTGCATTTATTTACTGTCACATATGAATAAACAGAATGGTGGACAGAGAGGCGAACCGCGGCCTTCAGACTGACAGTCCGTTACTCTACTGATCTGTTTATTCATTTATTAATTTGGGTCCATTGTCACCTACAAAATCCCTGCTTATATCACCTATAAAATCCCTGCTTATATCAACTGCAAAGGCAACTGCTCAGGAAGAAAGTTCTCACTTAGCTGTTAGTAAGAAGATATCACAAAATTACACAGACTGGCTGGTGTGAACAAGAGTGTACTGGGACAACGACATCTTGGTACGTTATCCAGCGAGTATACCAACTTAGCGTCCTCTAACAAATCATTCTTTCGGTATACCACTTTGTGAAGAGCCTTTTAGTATTCCTCTGGTATTTTTCCTTCTGTATGTGTGTGTGTGTGTCTGAGGGGTGGAGTGTTTTTCAGTGTCATAAGTCAAGGTTGTGTGTGTGTAGCGAGGGACATTTTACTTATTTCAGGAACTATCTACGTTGTGGGGTGTTTTAAAGTGAAATTAAACACACACACACACACACACACACACACACACACACACACACACACACACACACCTAGATCCCTCCACGTCACTTCTTACACGTAATGACAACTTAAGCATCAAAAAAAATATTTAAATAACATAGGAGAAGTAGCAAGACATGACACAAGATGGCCGCCAGAGTGAGGAGTAACACACCCGGCTCTCTCCCTGAGGTAGGCTGACACAAAATTAGAAAACACATTCACCATCATTCATTCAATCACTGTCTTGCCAGAAGTATGTTGACATCACAGTTCAGATGGCCTTCCGAATTGTGTCTGAACTTTCCTTCAGAATGCACACACTGTACTTTCCAACTCCAGGACTCAAGTCTTGCTAACAGTTTCGCTGAATCACTTCATAAATGTTACCTTTCTAACACTCCAACAGCATCTCAAGCCATTAAAACTACTCGTCTCCACTCACTCCCATTTAACAACCTCAGGAAAGCCCGATGTATGTTTAAATCCCCAGCATTCAAAACCTCCTTTACCTCCACCTTCCGTCATTTCATGGAACGACCTCGTACCCCCTCCTCACCTTCACCCCAGATTTATACACCTTCTTGGTCATAATTTTCTGCTCCATCTTATTTAAATGTTCTAACCACCTCAACAGTCCCTCCTCAACCCTCTGAATTTATAATATCGGTAACCCCTCACGGTCTTCTAATTTCTACACTCCGAACTGACTCCAGCCTCCTCATCGCTGCAACGTTTAAAACCCATGCCTCATACCCCCATATAACAGTGTTACTACCGCTATACTCTGGTACACCACTATACCCCTTTTTTTGCTTCCAGAAATGAACTTCTCTGTCTTCCCACACATGCCTCGACACAACACCCATCGTCTTTACACCTCTGCTGGCTTCTGCTGCCTGTACTCGACTGAAGAAGCCTACTGTGTAGGCGAAACGTTTCGGAATAAAGTTACCAAACTGTTGCAAATGTGTCTTATCACACCGTCCATCTTTATCTCCTCGTCTATTCCATAATTCAGCTCGTCTTTCATATATATCCATCTGTCGACACGTCGACTGCTGTATAAGTGCGAAGATGTTCACTTACTCCGTACTCCCTCCCTCAGTCCTGATACATGATCTCCGTACTCCCTCCCTCAGTCCTGATACATGATCTCCGTACTCCCTCCCTCAATCCTGATACATGATCTCCATACTCCCTCCCTCCATCCTGTTACATGATCTCCGTACTCCCTCCCTCCATCCTGTTACATGATATCGAAGACAATCTGTGTTCCGTGAACACATCTCCCATGAAGAAATGTGTCAAGCAATGGGAGGATTCTTTAACGTCAAGAGTTTTGTGTTGAAACTTGATTTACAGTGAATCACTGAAGTTGGAATTTTAAATAAAAAATATAGTTGTTTGAGAGAGGAAACACCACACTGGTCGATGGAAGGAAGAGACAAGATAACACCACACTGGTCGATGGAAGGAAGAGACAAGATAACACCACACTGGTCGATGGAAGGAAGAGACAAGATAACACCACACTGGTCGATGGAAGGAAGAGACAAGATAACACCACACTGGTCGATGGAAGGAAGAGACAAGATAACACCCACACTGGTCGATGGAAGGAAGAGACAAGATAACACCCACACTGGTCGATGGAAGGAAGAGACAAGATAACACCCACACTGGTCGATGGAAGGAAGAGACAAGATAACACCACACTGGTCGATGGAAGGAAGAGACAAGATAACACCACACTGGTCGATGGAAGGAAGAGACAAGATAACACCACACTGCTCGATGGAAGGAAGAGACAAGATAACACCACACTGGTCGATGGAAGGAAGAGACAAGATAACACCCACACTGGTCGATGGAAGGAAGAGACAAGATAACACCCACACTGGTCGATGGAAGGAAGAGACAAGATAACACCACACTGGTCGATGAAAGGAAGAGACAAGATAACACCACACTGGTCGATGGAAGGAAGAGACAAGATAACACCACACTGGTCGATGGAAGGAAGAGACAAGATAACACCACACTGGTCGATGGAAGGAAGAGACAAGATAACACCACACTGGTCGATGGAAGGAAGAGACAAGATAACACCACACTGGTCGATGGAAGGAAGAGACAAGATAACACCACACTGGTCGATGGAAGGAAGAGACAAGATAACACCACACTGGTCGATGGAAGGAAGAGATAAGATAACACCACACTGGTCGATGGAAGGAAGAGACAAGATAACACCACACTGGTCGATGGAAGGAAGAGACAAGATAACACCACACTGGTCGATGGAAGGAAGAGACAAGATAACACCCACACTGGTCGATGGAAGGAAGAGACAAGATAACACCACACTGGTCGATGGAAGGAAGAGACAAGATAACACCACACTGGTCGATGGAAGGAAGAGACAAGATAACACCCACACTGGTCGATGGAAGGAAGAGACAAGATAACACCCACACTGGTCGATGGAAGGAAGAGACAAGATAACACCACACTGGTCGATGGAAGGAAGAGACAAGATAACACCACACTGGTCGATGGAAGGAAGAGACAAGATAACACCACACTGGTCGATGGAAGGAAGAGACAAGATAACACCACACTGGTCGATGGAAGGAAGAGACAAGATAACACCCACACTGGTCGATGGAAGGAAGAGACAAGATAACACCACACTGGTCGATGGAAGGAAGAGACAAGATAACACCCACACTGGTCGATGGAAGGAAGAGACAAGATAACACCACACTGGTCGATGGAAGGAAGAGACAAGATAACACCCACATTGGTCGATGGAAGGAAGAGACAAGATAACACCCACATTGGTCGATGGAAGGAAGAGACAAGATAACACCACACTGGTCGATGGAAGGAAGAGACAAGATAACACCACACTGGTCGATGGAAGGAAGAGACAAGATAACACCACATTGGTCGATGGAAGGAAGAGACAAGATAACACCACACTGGTCGATGGAAGGAAGAGACAAGATAACACCCACACTGGTCGATGGAAGGAAGAGACAAGATAACACCACACTGGTCGATGGAAGGAAGAGACAAGATAACACCCACATTGGTCGATGGAAGGAAGAGACAAGATAACACCCACACTGGTCGATGGAAAGAAGAGACAAGATAACACCACACTGGTCGATGGAAGGAAGAGACAAGATAACACCCACATTGGTCGATGGAAGGAAGAGACAAGATAACACCCACACTGGTCGATGGAAGGAAGAGACAGGATAACACCACACTGGTCGATGGAAGGAAGAGACAAGATAACACCACACTGGTCGATGGAAGGAAGAGACAAGATAACACCCACATTGGTCGATGGAAGAAAGAGACAAGATAACACCACACTGGTCGATGGAAGGAAGAGACAAGATAACACCCACACTGGTCGATGGAAGGAAGAGACAAGATAACACCACACTGGTCGATGGAAGGAAGAGACAAGATAACACCACACTGGTCGATGGAAGGAAGAGACAAGATAACACCACACTGGTCGATGGAAGGAAGAGACAAGATAACACCCACATTGGTCGATGGAAGGAAGAGACAAGATAACACCCACATTGGTCGATGGAAGGAAGAGACAAGATAACACCACACTGGTCGATGGAAGGAAGAGACAAGATAGCACCACACTGGTCGATGGAAGGAAGAGACAAGATAACACCACACTGGTCGATGGAAGGAAGAGACAAGATAACACCACACTGGTCGATGGAAGGAAGAGACAAGATAACACCACACTGGTCGATGGAAGGAAGAGACAAGATAACACCACACTGGTCGATGGAAGGAAGAGACAAGATAACACCACACTGGTCGATGGAAGGAAGAGACAAGATAACACCACACTGGTCGATGGAAGGAAGAGACAAGATAACACCACACTGGTCGATGGAAGGAAGAGACAAGATAACACCACACTGGTCGATGGAAGGAAGAGACAAGATAACACCCACACTGGTCGATGGAAGGAAGAGACAAGATAACACCACACTGGTCGATGGAAGGAAGAGACAAGATAACACCACACTGGTCGATGGAAGGAAGAGACAAGATAACACCACACTGGTCGATGGAAGGAAGAGACAAGATAACACCACACTGGTCGATGGAAGGAAGAGACAAGATAACACCCACACTGGTCGATGGAAGGAAGAGACAAGATAACACCCACACTGGTCGATGGAAGGAAGAGACAAGATAACACCCACACTGGTCGATGGAAGGAAGAGACAAGATAACACCACACTGGTCGATGGAAGGAAGAGACAAGATAACACCACACTGGTCGATGGAAGGAAGAGACAAGATAACACCACACTGGTCGATGGAAGGAAGAGACAAGATAACACCACACTGGTCGATGGAAGGAAGAGACAAGATAACACCACACTGGTCGATGGAAGGAAGAGACAAGATAACACCACACTGGTCGATGGAAGGAAGAGACAAGATAACACCACACTGGTCGATGGAAGGAAGAGACAAGATAGCACCACACTGGTCGATGGAAGGAAGAGACAAGATAACACCACACTGGTCGATGGAAGGAAGAGACAAGATAACACCACACTGGTCGATGGAAGGAAGAGACAAGATAACACCACACTGGTCGATGGAAGGAAGAGACAAGATAACACCACACTGGTCGATGGAAGGAAGAGACAAGATAACACCACACTGGTCGATGGAAGGAAGAGACAAGATAACACCCACACTGGTCGATGGAAGGAAGAGACAAGAAAACACCCACACTGGTCGATGGAAGGAAGAGACAAGATAACACCCACACTGGTCGATGGAAGGAAGAGACAAGATAACACCCACACTGGTCGATGGAAAGAAGAGACAAGATAACACCCACACTGGTCGATGGAAGGAAGAGACAAGATAACACCCACACTGGTCGATGGAAGGAAGAGACAAGATAACACCACACTGGTCGATGGAAGGAAGAGACAAGATAACACCACACTGGTCGATGGAAGGAAGAGACAAGATAACACCACACTGGTCGATGGAAGGAAGAGACAAGATAACACCCACACTGGTCGATGGAAGGAAGAGACAAGATAACACCACACTGGTCGATGGAAGGAAGAGACAAGATAACACCACACTGGTCGATGGAAGGAAGAGACAAGATAACACCACACTGGTCGATGGAAGGAAGAGACAAGATAACACCACACTGGTCGATGGAAGGAAGAGACAAGATAACACCCACATTGGTCGATGGAAGGAAGAGACAAGATAACACCCACATTGGTCGATGGAAGGAAGAGACAAGATAACACCCACATTGGTCGATGGAAGGAAGAGACAAGATAACACCCACACTGGTCGATGGAAGGAAGAGACAAGATAACACCCACATTGGTCGATGGAAGGAAGAGACAAGATAACACCCACATTGGTCGATGGAAGGAAGAGACAAGATAACACCCACACTGGTCGATGGAAGGAAGAGACAAGATAACACCCACACTGGTCGATGGAAGGAAGAGACAAGATAACACCCACATTGGTCGATGGAAGGAAGAGACAAGATAACACCACACTGGTCGATGGAAGGAAGAGACAAGATAACACCCACATTGGTCGTTGGAAGGAAGAGACAAGATAACACCCACACTGGTCGATGGAAGGAAGAGACAAGATAACACCACACTGGTCGATGGAAGGAAGAGACAAGATAACACCCACATTGGTCGATGGAAGGAAGAGACAAGATAACACCCACACTGGTCGATGGAAGGAAGAGACAGGATAACACCACACTGGTCGATGGAAGGAAGAGACAAGATAACACCACACTGGTCGATGGAAGGAAGAGACAAGATAACACCCACATTGGTCGATGGAAGAAAGAGACAAGATAACACCCACACTGGTCGATGGAAGGAAGAGACAAGATAACACCACACTGGTCGATGGAAGGAAGAGACAAGATAACACCCACACTGGTCGATGGAAGGAAGAGACAAGATAACACCACACTGGTCGATGGAAGGAAGAGACAAGATAACACCACACTGGTCGATGGAAGGAAGAGACAAGATAACACCACACTGGTCGATGGAAGGAAGAGACAAGATAACACCCACATTGGTCGATGGAAGGAAGAGACAAGATAACACCACACTGGTCGATGGAAGGAAGAGACAAGATAACACCACATTGGTCGATGGAAGGAAGAGACAAGATAACACCACACTGGTCGATGGAAGGAAGAGACAAGATAACACCACACTGGTCGATGGAAGGAAGAGACAAGATAACACCACACTGGTCGATGGAAGGAAGAGACAAGATAACACCACACTGGTCGATGGAAGGAAGAGACAAGATAACACCACACTGGTCGATGGAAGGAAGAGACAAGATAACACCACACTGGTCGATGGAAGGAAGAGACAAGATAACACCACACTGGTCGATGGAAGGAAGAGACAAGATAACACCACACTGGTCGATGGAAGGAAGAGACAAGATAACACCACACTGGTCGATGGAAGGAAGAGACAAGATAACACCACACTGGTCGATGGAAGGAAGAGACAAGATAACACCACACTGGTCGATGGAAGGAAGAGACAAGATAACACCACACTGGTCGATGGAAGGAAGAGACAAGATAACACCACACTGGTCGATGGAAGGAAGAGACAAGATAACACCCACACTGGTCGATGGAAGGAAGAGACAAGATAACACCACACTGGTCGATGGAAGGAAGAGACAAGATAACACCACACTGGTCGATGGAAGGAAGAGACAAGATAACACCACACTGGTCGATGGAAGGAAGAGACAAGATAACACCACACTGGTCGATGGAAGGAAGAGACAAGATAACACCACACTGGTCGATGGAAGGAAGAGACAAGATAACACCACACTGGTCGATGGAAGGAAGAGACAAGATAACACCACACTGGTCGATGGAAGGAAGAGACAAGATAACACCACACTGGTCGATGGAAGGAAGAGACAAGATAACACCACACTGGTCGATGGAAGGAAGAGACAAGATAACACCACACTGGTCGATGGAAGGAAGAGACAAGATAACACCACACTGGTCGATGGAAGGAAGAGACAAGATAACACCCACACTGGTCGATGGAAGGAAGAGACAAGATAACACCACACTGGTCGATGGAAGGAAGAGACAAGATAACACGACACTGGTCGATGGAAGGAAGAGACAAGATAACACCACACTGGTCGATGGAAGGAAGAGACAAGATAACACCACACTGGTCGATGGAAGGAAGAGACAAGATAACACCCACACTGGTCGATGGAAGGAAGAGACAAGATAACACCCACACTGGTCGATGGAAGGAAGAGACAAGATAACACCCACACTGGTCGATGGAAGGAAGAGACAAGATAACACCACACTGGTCGATGGAAGGAAGAGACAAGATAACACCACACTGGTCGATGGAAGGAAGAGACAAGATAACACCACACTGGTCGATGGAAGGAAGAGACAAGATAACACCCACACTGGTCGATGGAAGGAAGAGACAAGATAACACCACACTGGTCGATGGAAGGAAGAGACAAGATAACACCACACTGGTCGATGGAAGGAAGAGACAAGATAACACCACACTGGTCGATGGAAGGAAGAGACAAGATAACACCCACACTGGTCGATGGAAGGAAGAGACAAGATAACACCACACTGGTCGATGGAAGGAAGAGACAAGATAACACCCACACTGGTCGATGGAAGGAAGAGACAAGATAACACCACACTGGTCGATGGAAGGAAGAGACAAGATAACACCCACACTGGTCGATGGAAGGAAGAGACAAGATAACACCACACTGGTCGATGGAAGGAAGAGACAAGATAACACCCACACTGGTCGATGGAAGGAAGAGACAAGATAACACCACACTGGTCGATGGAAGGAAGAGACAAGATAACACCCACACTGGTCGATGGAAGGAAGAGACAAGATAACACCCACACTGGTCGATGGAAGGAAGAGACAAGATAACACCACACTGGTCGATGGAAGGAAGAGACAAGATAACACCACACTGGTCGATGGAAGGAAGAGACAAGATAACACCCACACTGGTCGATGGAAGGAAGAGACAAGATAACACCACACTGGTCGATGGAAGGAAGAGACAAGATAACACCCACACTGGTCGATGGAAGGAAGAGACAAGATAACACCCACACTGGTCGATGGAAGGAAGAGACAAGATAACACCACACTGGTCGATGGAAGGAAGAGACAAGATAACACCACACTGGTCGATGGAAGGAAGAGACAAGATAACACCACACTGGTCGATGGAAGGAAGAGACAAGATAACACCACACTGGTCGATGGAAGGAAGAGACAAGATAACACCCACACTGGTCGATGGAAGGAAGAGACAAGATAACACCCACACTGGTCGATGGAAGGAAGAGACAAGATAACACCACACTGGTCGATGGAAGGAAGAGACAAGATAACACCACACTGGTCGATGGAAGGAAGAGACAAGATAACACCACACTGGTCGATGGAAGGAAGAGACAAGATAACACCCACACTGGTCGATGGAAGGAAGAGACAAGATAACACCACACTGGTCGATGGAAGGAAGAGACAAGATAACACCACACTGGTCGATGGAAGGAAGAGACAAGATAACACCACACTGGTCGATGGAAGGAAGAGACAAGATAACACCACACTGGTCGATGGAAGGAAGAGACAAGATAACACCACACTGGTCGATGGAAGGAAGAGACAAGATAACACCCACACTGGTCGATGGAAGGAAGAGACAAGATAACACCACACTGGTCGATGGAAGGAAGAGACAAGATAACACCACACTGGTCGATGGAAGGAAGAGACAAGATAACACCACACTGGTCGATGGAAGGAAGAGACAAGATAACACCCACACTGGTCGATGGAAGGAAGAGACAAGATAACACCACACTGGTCGATGGAAGGAAGAGACAAGATAACACCCACACTGGTCGATGGAAGGAAGAGACAAGATAACACCCACACTGGTCGATGGAAGGAAGAGACAAGATAACACCCACACTGGTCGATGGAAGGAAGAGACAAGATAACACCACACTGGTCGATGGAAGGAAGAGACAAGATAACACCCACACTGGTCGATGGAAGGAAGAGACAAGATAACACCACACTGGTCGATGGAAGGAAGAGACAAGATAACACCACACTGGTCGATGGAAGGAAGAGACAAGATAACACCCACACTGGTCGATGGAAGGAAGAGACAAGATAACACCACACTGGTCGATGGAAGGAAGAGACAAGATAACACCACACTGGTCGATGGAAGGAAGAGACAAGATAACACCACACTGGTCGATGGAAGGAAGAGACAAGATAACACCCACACTGGTCGATGGAAGGAAGAGACAAGATAACACCACACTGGTCGATGGAAGGAAGAGACAGGATAAGTCCCACATTGGTCGATGGAAGGAAGAGACAAGATAACACCACACTGGTCGATGGAAGGAAGAGACAAGATAACACCCACACTGGTCGATGGAAGGAAGAGACAAGATAACATCACACTGGTCGATGGAAGGAAGAGACAAGATAACACCCACACTGGTCGATGGAAGGAAGAGACAAGATAACACCCACACTGGTCGATGGAAGGAAGAGACAAGATAACACCACACTGGTCGATGGAAGGAAGAGACAAGATAACACCCACACTGGTCGATGGAAGGAAGAGACAAGATAACACCACACTGGTCGATGGAAGGAAGAGACAAGATAACACCACACTGGTCGATGGAAGGAAGAGACAAGATAACACCCACACTGGTCGATGGAAGGAAGAGACAAGATAACACCACACTGGTCGATGGAAGGAAGAGACAAGATAACACCACACTGGTCGATGGAAGGAAGAGACAAGATAACACCACACTGGTCGATGGAAGGAAGAGACAAGATAACACCCACACTGGTCGATGGAAGGAAGAGACAAGATAACACCACACTGGTCGATGGAAGGAAGAGACAAGATAACACCCACATTGGTCGATGGAAGGAAGAGACAAGATAACACCACACTGGTCGATGGAAGGAAGAGACAAGATAAGTCCCACATTGGTCGATGGAAGGAAGAGACAAGATAACACCACACTGGTCGATGGAAGGAAGAGACAAGATAACACCACACTGGTCGATGGAAGGAAGAGACAAGATAACACCCACACTGGTCGATGGAAGGAAGAGACAAGATAACACCACACTGGTCGATGGAAGGAAGAGACAAGATAACACCCACACTGGTCGATGGAAGGAAGAGACAAGATAACTGCTCTCATAAGACTGTGTTAAAAACACGATAACATGATAATATCTCGCTAGACTTTGAAAGGAGAGGAAGAATTCTGTAAAGATTTGCCATCACTCTCAAGAGGGAGAACAGGATGCCACAGTAGGTCACTTTAAAACCAACGTGATAAACTAACTCTTAAGACAGGACCAGAGAGAGAGAGAGAGAGATAACCCTCTATTCTTAAAAAACCCGGTGTATATGCTAAATATATTGAAGTTCTAAACCTGTGTGGATCGTTGAGCGTTAGGAATAGTGGAGGCTCGATCCTTCGTCCGATAATCAACCAAACTGTTGGTAAATGTCCGGATGGAAAACGACGTAAGTTACCAATACAGGAACCTTGCTGGGGTATACCTGTGGCCAGTTCTGAGAGTTTCCTTACTCCCGCATCCCGGCCCTGGGCCAGGCTTGTCAAGTACTTACCTGGCCAACCAGATAAGTACCTGACAAGTACCTGACCAGGCAGCCAGGCTGTTGCTGCTGGCGGCCTGGTTGATCTGGAACCTGGTGAATATAATTGTCCAGTTTCCTTTTAAAGACTTCTACACTTATTCCAGCAGTGTTTCTGATATCTTCTGGTAAGATATTGAACAGTCTGGGACCCCGGATGTTGACACAGTGTTCTCTTAATGTGCTAATGGTGCCTCTTCTTTTCACCGGGTTTACTTTACACTAGCTCTCGTAGCTCTCACTGCAGTTTGTTGTTATGACAGTGTGCAGGTTTGTGGCCAGACCCTCAAGTACCTACCATGACTGTATTATCTAGTAACTCTCTCCTCTGCTCCAGAGAGTACATGTTACCATATATCTCCCTCCGTCACTCCGTAGAGTACATATTCAGTTCCTTGAGATGCTTACCATTATATTCTAGGGAAGCACTAAACCCTTAAGAGTCATTTAGAACCAAAACGGTGCTCTCTACCTT
>NC_091292.1:95035456-95045456 GCF_038502225.1 Cherax quadricarinatus
CATGGAGGTCAGGTGTAGCGTGGGTAGCATACATAGCATAGTTGACGTTGTCTGTGTCCTGTCGGCTGTGTTCTGACTGCTGTGTCCTAACTGCTGTGTCCTAATTGCTGTGTCCTGACTACTGTGTCCTGTCGGCTGTGTCCTTACTGCTGTGTTCTGACTGTTGTATCTTAAGTAGTGTGTTCTGTCTGCTGTGTCCTGATTGCTGCGTCCTGTCTGTTGTGTCCTGATTGCTGTGTTCTTACTGCAGTGTCCTAACGGCTGTGTCCCGTCGGCTGTGTCCCGACTGCTGTCCTAGCTGCTGTGTCCTGACTGCCTAAAATCAAGTGAGGTAGCACTCTGGAGGTCTTCAAACTCCCAGTGTTCCTCATAAGTGTATTCCTAAGACAATGGACGACAGATTCTAATCAACGGTGTTTATGTCAGTTCTCTTGATAATAAGTTTGGCATCGTTTCACTTCAGCAAGTGGCTCCTCTTATTCCTCTCAATAACACAGCCATTATTAACACTGTCAGTATGACAAGTGTATTTATGATCATTGTTACCAGTGTTACTCACTACTGTAGCTGTTTCTCCCGTGTATATGTTCTCACATCCTTAGCATAGTATGATAGCTACTCCAGTTGTGGTTTCAACTAGAAGTTTGTCCACACAGTCCTCTTCAAGTGTGACTTTGTTTAGCTTTTGTTTACCCTATTTAACTGTCACGTAGAGTACAATAGCAGTACATAGCTCAGGTGGCTAGGCGCTGTAGTGGGCGACAACGAACCTGCTAGGCGCTGTAGATGGGTGACAGTGAATCTGCTAGGTGCTGAAGGTGGGTGACAATGAACCTGCTAGGTGCTGTAGGTGGGTGACAGTGAATCTGCTAGGTGCTGAAGTTGGGTGACAATGAACCTGCTAGGTGCTGTGGATGGGTGACAGTGAAACTGCTAGGCGCTGTAGGTGGGTGACAATGAACCTGCTAGGCGCTGTAGATGAGTGACAATGAACCTGCTAGGTGCTGAAGGTGGGTGATGTTAATCCTCCTAGTGTTGTGAGATCATTCACATGCATAACCACCTCACATAGGTGGGTGCTGGTGAACCTGCTAGGTGCTGTGAGGAGGATATCAACTATACACCTCAGCCGCCTCACATTGTTCGGTATTATAAGCTCTGACAAACATTAAATTAATCGCTCAATATTGTTAGCCCCAACAGAGATAAATATAATTGTTCAATATTGTTAGCCCCAACAGAGATAAATATAATTGTTCAATATTGTTAGCCCTAGAATGCAAAGAGAACAGAATCACTCAGTGCTGAGAACAACAACAAAACAATGATATAAACAATAATTAGAACCTTGAGAAGGAGTGTGTAACTTCCGGCAAAAGTTACTTTTGGTCATTGTATGTTAAGCGGGTTTTAAGCTTATTGCAGGTCAAGCTAGGTCAATCTAAAATTTGACTGTCGTTGTCAAACTGGCTCAATCACGTTGCATTATAATGTAGTTTAGGTTACTTTGTCCTAACTAAAGGTCACTCATGCATATTTTTGGCACTGAAATTAAGGCCAGTTAAGTGTAAATGTAGGATGTTACAGGTTACGTTAGGCCATTCAAAGGTCAACCAATTGCAAAGTGGCTCATTCAAATACCAAATGAACTACAGGTTGGTATTACTTCCCACAGGACTGCGACTCCTCCTGCAGCTGAATTCATCAGAAAACGAAGTAAATTGTATTTTGATCGTCAGGAAGATTGTTTCTTAATGCAAGTTGTTGGTCACGGTTGACTTTCTTACTTAAGTTTCATTTCTGTTTTTGGAGCGAGGCTACACCAGTGCTGACTTACCGGGGCTCCAGAATGTACCAGTAAAACACATTCTCAGATTTGTAATAAATTCGTGATGTAATTTTAGTAACGTATTCGGTGTTGAAGGCTATCAACCACACGTGGGTCGCCAAGAATGCAGTTCCCCTGTACACTAAAATTTAAGTTACATCAATTCCTAAAATAGGGGTTAGAGTAAACTCTCAGTGTTTGAATACTGAGAGATAAACACCTCTCAGTGTTTACACACTGAGACATACACATCACTATAGAGAAACCGAAAGAAAATTTTGTTTTAGTAGTAACACAGACGTTACTTATATAATGACTCGCTCGGAGTTCTTAAGTTATACGAGACCAAGTATGGGCTCGCCTCTCCACTCCTGTAAAAAATTAAATATTGCGTCATAAGACGTGAAGTGTGTATTTTAAGGAAGCCCATTATAACTTCAGCTGCGAGTGAGGACATGAGTGTATTGTGTTGTGAACTCACACTGTGTCCGCCCACACAACCACCTTCAATAATTGTTATATTGATGATTAGGACACATGTGCAGCAGTTGGGTATCTTCATTGCTGAAAGGTTTCGCATACACAGTTGGCTTCTTCAGTTAAATACAGAGGCAGCAGGTGTAGTAGTGAAAAGATGATGTAATCAGTCCATGAACCTTGGAGAAATAGTACAAAAGTATCTTGGTACAAAGGACGTCTTCCACACTTCATCGCGCAACTGCTAATTATGAGTGAGATGGGTTGGATTCCAGAAGGACCCGCCTTATTTCTACTAGTGAATCCCGTCCCCTGCAACGTCTTCGAGATCTTCCACTTCACCTTCCACAGTATTTAAGACTCCATCCTCATGTGTCAGCTACCTTCCTCACCGCTGGGAGCCACTGCAAGATTTCTGCGCAAGGCAGAAGAAAACGAACAACACACCTCCTTCCAGGGAGGTCAACGCCGGGTCACCAACTGGACAAGACTCGGGCCGGGACAGTACCGGCGAACCTTATCCAATCCAAAGTGTTAGCTTCACATTGTTCCAGAACATTTCATCTTCATTTCACTAATACATCTGCTGACTGAAGAAGCCTACTGTGTAGGCGAAACGTTTCAACAATAAAGATACCCAACTGTTGCACATGTGTTTTAATCATCACCGTCAATACAGCAATGTATTGTGTTGTGGATTCACACTGATCGCTCACACACCCGGAAGGTGGCCCCTCGCCCGACCAACCAACGGGAAGAGGTGCAGCAGTAGATAAAAAAATAAGCTACAATCTGGTGCTAGCATCAGTAGTACAGCGCCCTGGCAGGTGGCTGTCTTGTGGGGTCACCCGCAACAAGTCAATGACAACTGCAGGCATTTAGATGGCTACCAGGAGGCACTTGCAAAGGTTCCGAGGCACTCACGGAGGAGTACCAGGAGGCACTTGCAAAGGTTCCGAGGCACTAACAGTGTTCACTACTTAGGAGGGGTACCAAGAGATACTTACAGAGGTTAAGAAGCACCCAGAGAGTTTATTATTCAGGCATTTAGAGGAGTCCCCTGGGGCACTTACAAAGGTTCACAGACTCTCTCACAGTGTTCACATTCTTTGCTTCTCATGCACGTAAACATTCTTCAAGGTAAAGTGCTTTTCGTATACATTTCGTGTGTAATTTGACACCGGCATTAACTTGGGCCTCTGTCATACTAATATCCAAACTGACCTGCAATCACAATAATATCCAGACTGACCTGCAGTCACAATAATATCCAGACTGACCTGCAGTCACAATAATATCCAGACTGACATGCAGTCATCCTAATATGAGTTTTATGACTCTCTGATCGCGGGTTCTATCCCCGCCCGTGTTATGGTTTGTTTGCAGTCGTGTCATTACGATTTCGTGAGTCATACTAATATCCAGACTGACCTGCAGTCACACTTATTATCTAGTCTGATCTGAGATCTCGAAGTGTTTGTCTTTGATTAGTTTTGTTGAATGTTGTGTGAGGCACATCAGGGACACCAACCTCTAGTCTGTTGTTAGTTATTATTATGTCTCTGGACACCTAGTTTTGTTAACATTTACTATCAAAGCTACCACCATTACAACTACCACCATCACAACTACCACCTTTACAACCACCACCTTCATAACTACCACCTTCACAACTACTACTTCCGCCACCGCCGCCAGTCCTTCAACCCAAACCAAGGGTCGTAGCACCGCTCCATCACACCACAATCCAAGGGTCGTAGCATCGCTCCATCACACCACAAACCAAGGGTCGTAGCATCGCTCCATCACACCACAAACCAAGGGTCGTAGCACCGCTCCATCACACCACAATCCAAGGGTCGTAGCATCGCTCCATCACACCACAAACCAAGGGTCGTAGCATCGCTCCATCACACCACAAACCAAGGGTCGTAGCACCGCTCCATCACACCACAAACCAAGGGTCGTCGCACCGCTCCATCACACCACAAACCAAGGGTCGTAGCACCGTTCCATCACACCTCAATCCATTACCATAAGAGTAATGTAGTGCTTGGAGAGAAGCGAGTTTATTAAAAACAACCACGACGCTTTTAAAGCTGGTATAAATCCTCTCTCTCAAGTCTACTAGTTCTGTGACAAGGTAACTAAAGTTAGGAGAGACGGCGAAGGAGAGGGATAAGTGGACTGCATATTTTCGGGGAGTAAGAAAGCGTTCGATGGAGTACCTCACAAGAGACCAAGACAAAAGCTAGATAAACAGGCAGAAATAACAGGCAAAACTCTTCAGTGGATCAAGGAATATTTAACTTAAAACAGTGAGTTAGTGTCCAGTAGGAGGTGTGGGAATGATCAGCAGTAGTGACGAGTGGAGTGTCCAAGAATCATAGCTGGGACCAGTACTGTTTCTTGTCTACGTAAGAGACACTACATAACAAACAGAATCAGAGGTGTCCCAGTGTGTAGGTGATGCGAAACTAACGATGAGAAGAAGAAGAGGAGCAGATCAGGAAAGACCACAAACGGATGCTGGTACTGCCAGACTGATCTAACAAGAGGCTACTAGAACATAACCCCGGCAAATGAAAAGGTTATGGAAACCAGGGAAGGGCAAAGACGACTGGAAACAGAGAAGGACCTCGGGGTGTGCATAGTTCCAAGCATATTACCTGAGGCACATATAGAAACAATCACACACACACACAAACACACACACACACACACACACACACACACACACACACACACACACACACACACACACACACACACACACACACACACTTTAAGTACGTGCCGGTCAAGTCCCAGGAGGTTGGGGGTCAGGTCACAAGAAGTTGTGGGCAGCCAAGGACCACTGAGACTACATTACAACGCACAAGCCACCTACCTTTCAGTACATAATAAACCCACACATAATTTCACACAAAATTACACACACACACACACACACACACACACACACACACACACACACACACACACACACACACACACATACACACACACACACTCGTTCACCCTCCCCCTCCCCACCCCTCCCCACTCCTCTCCCACATAGCCACAGTTCCTCCACTACCTCCCCCCCACACTCTGACATACACACTACTAACATAACATACAGAACTACATAGGTTTCCCACTCTGAGGCAATCAGGATAAAACAAAAATGGGTTGCCAGAGAGCAACAAGAAAAACCAAGGGACAGGAGGAGGAAGCTGCAAAGGAAGATTGGGCAGCAGAGCTCATAAAAAGGGATCATGAATGGGAAAAGAAACTAGAAGAACTTAGCATGAGAATGGAAGAGAGGATAGATATGGAAAGCAGGAAGTGGGAGGTGCATGTCAAAGCAGCAGAGGCTAGGATACAGAGTTTAGAAGAGGAACTGAAAAATCTGAAACAGCCTAAAGAACTAAAGAACATTTTGGGATTGACAACAGAGACTGCTACCTCAGCCACAAATAAGGGGACAGTAGGGAAAGAAGGAGCACAACTGCATGGACAGGCTCTATCAGAGGAGACTGTAGTAAATGAAAGAGCTCAGCTTTATGTGGAGGCCCTAACAGACAACTTCAGAGCCCAAGGAAAGCCGAGAAGGGAAAATGACAGGCCACTGAGCCCAAGTACATTAGCCAGTGAAACTGAAGAAAGGAAAGTTGCAGTGGAGAAAACCAAATTAAATGAGGGGATACACAGGGATATGCAGTGGGAGAATGAAAGGGCTCCAGGAAGTTGAAGGGGAAACATATGAAGCAAGAAAACAAGGAAAAAAAAAGCAATTGAAAGCATCATGAAAGCAATAGGAGAAGACGACATGACCCAGCTGGAAAATTTTCGGAGAATAGGGGGGTTTGTAAAAAAAAGAACCCGGCCAGTGAAAGTGACCTTCAAGGCAGAAGCGACTAGGAACAGGATCCTGCAGAAGAAAGCACGATTAAGGGACATGCCGGCATACAGAAAGGTGTATCTCGACCGTGACAGAACACAAGAAGAAAGGCAGAAACTGAGAGAGATGGTACAAAGGCGAAAGGAGGAAAGAGAGGGGATGGAGAAGACAGACAGAAGATCCCAAACCCAGGAAGAAGATCAAATACAGCCTCCCTCACAACTTCCTATAGAAGCCTCCCAATCAGGTCAACCCCAGTGCAACCAAACACTCTAAATCAAAACACCCATGCCACATCCAATGCCCCCACCCACTACATTACAAACTCCACCCCCACAGCAACAACCCATAGTTCCTTACCAGGTCTCCCACTTCCCCAACCCCAATACACCTCCCAGACCACAGTCATAGAAAAGAAGTTGAAGGTGTGGTATACAAATGCAGATGGAATAACAAACAAGTATGAGGAGTGGCACGAAAGAATCAAGGAGACATCCCCAGACATAATAGCACTCACAGAAACAAAACTCACCAGAATAATAACAGATTCAATCTTTCCATCCGGATATCAAATCCTCAGGAAAGACAGAGGGAGGAGAGGGGGAGGAGGAGTTGCACTGCTCATTAAAAACCAGTGGGGTTTTGAGAAAATGGAAGGAATGGATGGCACGGGCGAAAGGGACTACTTAGTAGGAACAATCCAGTCTGAGGAACATAAGGTGATAATTGCAGTAATGTACAACCCACCACAGAACTGCAGGAGGCCAAGAGAAGAATATGATGAGAGCAACAGAGCAATGATCGACACACTTGCCGAGGTGGCCAGGAGAGCACACATGGGGGGAGCAAAGTTACTAGTTATGGGTGATTTCAATCACAAGGAGATTGACTGGGAAAACCTGGGGCCCCATGGGGGTCCCGAAACATGGAGAGCCAAGATGATGGATGTGGTACTGGAAAACCTCATGCATCAACATGTTAGAGACACTACCAGAGAGAGAGGAGAGGATGATCCAGCAAGACTGGACCTTGTATTCACCTTGAGTAGTTCGGACATCGAGGGTATCATGTATGAAAGGCCCCTGGGAGCTAGTGATCATGTGGTTCTGTGCTTTGACTACATAGTTGAGCTCCAAGTGGAGAGAGTAGCAGGAATAGGCTGGGAAAAACCAAACTACAAAAGGGGGAACTACTCAGGCATGAGGAACTTCCTTCAAGACATTCAGTGGGAGAGGGAACTGACTGGAAAACCAGTACAAGAAATGATGGACTATGTGGCAACAAAATGCAAGGAGGCAGAGGAGAGGTTTGTTCCCAAGGGAAACAGAAATAATGGAAAGAACAGAACGAGTCCTTGGTTCACCCAGAGGTGTAGGGAGGCAAAAACTAGGTGTACTAGAGAATGGAAAAGGTACAGAAGACAGAGAACTCAGGAAAATAAAGAGATTAGCCGAAGAGCCAGAAACGAATATGCACAGATAAGAAGGGAGGCTCAGAGACAACATGAAAATGACATAGCATCAAAAGTAAAGACTGACCCGAAGCTGTTGTACAGCCACATCAGGAGGAAAACAACAGTCAAGGACCAGGTAATCAGACTGAGGAAGGGTGATGGGGAATTCACAAGAAACGACCAAGAGGTATGTCAGGAGCTCAACACAAGATTTAAAGAAGTATTTACAGTGGAAACCAGTAGGACTCCAGGAAATCAGAACAGGGGGGCACACCAGCAAGTGCTGGATGAGGTACATATAACCAAGGAGGAGGTGAAGAAGCTGCTATGCGAACTTGACACCTCAAAGGCGGTGGGACCAGACAACATCTCTCCATGGGTCCTTAAAGAGGGAGCAGAGATATTGTGTGAGCCATTAACAAAGATCTTCAACACATCATTTGAAACTGGGCAACTCCCTGAGGTATGGAAAATGGCAAATGTAGTCCCAATTTTTAAAAAGGGAGACAGACATGAGGCACTAAACTACAGACCTGTATCACTAACGTGTATAGTATGCAAGGTCATGGAGAAGATCATCAGGAGGAGAGTGGTGGAGCACCTGGAAAGAAACAAGTGTATAATTGACAACCAGCACGGTTTCAGGGAAGGAAAATCCTGTGTCACAAACCTACTAGAGTTTTATGACAAGGTGACAGAAGTAAGACAAGAGAGAGAGGGGTGGATCGACTGCATATTTTTGGACTGCAAGAAGGCCTTCGACACAGTTCCTCACAAGAGGTTACTGCAAAAGCTAGAGGATCAGGCACACATAACAGGAAAGGCACTGCAATGGATCAGAGAATACCTGACAGGGAGGCAACAACGAGTCATGGTACGCGACGAGGTGTCAGAGTGGGCGCCTGTGATAAGCGGGGTTCCACAGGGGTCAGTCCTAGGGCCTGTGCTGTTCTTGGTATATGTGAACGACATAACGGAAGGGATAGACTCAGAAGTGTCCTTGTTTGCAGATGATGCGAAGTTAATGAGAAGAATCAAATCGGATGAGGATCAGGCAGGACTACAAAGAGACCTGGACAGGCTGCAAGCCTGGTCCAGCAACTGGCTCCTTGAGTTTAACCCTGCCAAATGCAAAGTCATGAAGATTGGGGAAGGGCAAAGAAGACCGCAGACACAATATAGTTTAGATGGCCAAAGACTGCAAACCTCACTCAAGGAAAAAGATCTGGGGGTGAGTATAACACCGAGCATATCTCCTGAGGCGCACATAAATCAGATAACTGCTGCAGCATACGGGCGCCTGGCAAACCTACGGATAGCGTTCCGATACCTCAGTAAGGAGTCGTTCAAGACCCTGTATACCATTTACGTCAGGCCCATACTGGAGTATGCAGCACCAGTTTGGAATCCACACCTAGTCAAGCACGTCAAGAAATTAGAGAAAGTGCAAAGGTTTGCAACAAGACTAGTCCCAGAGCTACGGGGATTGTCCTACGAAGAAAGGTTGAGGGAAATCGGCCTGACGACACTGGAGGCCAGGAGGGTCAGGGGAGACATGATAACGACATATAAAATACTGCGCGGAATAGACAAGGTGGACAAAGACAGGATGTTCCAGAGATGGGACACAGACACAAGAGGTCACAATTGGAAGTTGAAGACTCAGATGAATCGAAGGGATGTTAGGAAGTATTTCTTCAGTCATAGAGTAGTCAAGTCGTGGAATAGTCTAGAAAGTGAAGTAGTGGAGGCGGGAACCATACATAGTTTTAAGGCGAGGTATGATAAAGCTCATGTAGCAGGGAGAGAGAGGACCTAGTAGCAATCAGTGAAGAGGCGGGGCCAGGAGCTATGACTCGACCCCTGCAACCACAAATAGGTGAGTAAATAGGTGAGTACACACACACACAGAAAGGGCAAGCACACACACAACTACTCTCAGAACCATACAACCTATCACACCATCCCAACACACACTACAATCCATACCCACAGCCTCCACCCAACACCGAGCTATAGAATCCCACAGTATGCCACCAGGTCTCCCACCCTCACAGGCCCCCCAAACCACAGTGTTGGAAAGGAAACTGAAGGTATGGTACACAAACGCTGATGGAATAACAAATAAGTGGGAGGAGTGGCACGAAAGAGTCAAAGAAGCATCACCGGACATCATAGCTCTCACAGAAACCAAGCTTACAGGTATGATAACAGATGCCATCTTTCCAACGGGATACCAAATCCTGAGGAAAGACAGAGGGAACAGGGGGGGTGGAGGAGTGGCGTTGCTGATCAAAAATCGCTGGAATTTTGATGAGCTGGAGAGAGGAGATAGCGGAGAAGAAAGTGATTACAT
>NC_091292.1:95055456-95147956 GCF_038502225.1 Cherax quadricarinatus
ACAAGACACTCTACAAGGCACTCTTCAAGACACTCTACAAGGCACTCTACAAGACACTCTACAAGACACTCCACAATGCACTCTACAAGACACTCTACAAGACACTCTACAAGACACTCCACAATGCACTCTACAAGACACTCTACAAGACACTCTACAAGACACTCTACAGGGCGCTCTACAAGGAACTCTACAAGACATTCTACAAGACACTCTACAAGACACTCCACAATGCACTCTACAAGACACTCTACAAGACACTCTACAAGGCACTCCACAATTCACTCTACAAGACACTCCACAATGCACTCTACAAGACACTCTACAAGACACTCTACAAGGCACTCCACAATTCACTCTACAAGACACTCTACAAGACACTCTACAAGACACTCTACAAGACACTCTACAAGACACTCTACATGACACTCTGCAAGACACTCTACATGACACTCTACAAGACACTCTACAATGCACTCTACAAGACACTCCACAAGACACTCTACAAGACACTCTACAAGGCACTCCACAATTCACTCTACAAGACACTCTACAAGACACTCTACAAGACACTCTACAAGACACTCTACATGACACTCTGCAAGACACTCTACATGACACTCTACAAGACACTCTACAATGCACTCTACAAGACACTCCACAAGACACTCTACAAGACACTCTACAATACACTCTACAAGAAACTCTACAAGACACTCTACAAGACACTCTACAAGACACTCTACAGGGCGCTCTACAAGGAACTCTACAAGGCATTCTACAAGACACTCTACAAGACACTCTACAAGACACTCTACAAGACACTCTACAAGACACTCTACAAGACACTCTACAGGGCGCTCTACAAGGAACTCTACAAGACATTCTACAAGACACTCTACAAGACACTCTACAAGACACTCTACAAGACACTCTACAAGACACTCTACAAGACACTCCACAATGTACTCTACAAGACACTCCACAAGACACTCTACAAGACACTCTACAATACACTCTACAAGAAACTCTACAAGACACTCTACAAGACACTCTACAAGACACTCTACAGGGCGCTCTACAAGGAACTCTACAAGACAGTCTACAAGACACTGTGCAATGCACTCTACAAGACACTCTACAAGACACTCTAGAAGACACTCTACAAGACACTCTACAAGACACTCTACAAGAAACTCTACAAGACACTCTACAAGACACTCTACAATACACTCTACAAGACACTCTACAAGAAACTCTACAAGACACTCTACAAGACACTCTACAAGACACTCCACAAGACACTCTACAATACACTCTACAAGACACTCTACAAGAAACTCTACAAGACACTCTACAAGACACTCTACAATACACTCTACAATACACTCTACAAGAAACTCTACAATACACTCTACAAGAAACTCTACAAGACACTCCACAAGACACTCCACAAGACACTCTACAATACACTCTACAAGACACTCTACAAGAAACTCTACAAGACACTCTACAAGACACTCTACAATACACTCTACAATACACTCTACAAGACACTCTACAATACACTCTACAAGACACTCTACAAGACACTCTACAAGACACTCCACAAGACACTTTACAATACACTCTTCAAGACACTCTACAAGAAACTCTACAAGACACTCTACAAGACACTCTACAAGACACTCTACAAGACACTCTACAAGACACTCTAGAAGACACTCTAGAAGACACTCCACAAGACACTCTACAATACACTCTACAAGAAACTCTACAAGACACTCCACAAGACACTCTACAATACACTCTACAAGAAACTCTACAAGACACTCGACAAGACACTCCACAAGACACTCTACAATACACTCTACAAGAAACTCTACAAGACACTCCACAAGACACTCTACAATACACTCTACAAGAAACTCTACAATACACTCTACAAGACACTCTACAGTGCGCTCTACAAGGAACTCTACAAGGCATTCTACAAGACACTCTACAAGACACTCTACAAGACACTCTACAAGACACTCTACAAGACACTCCACAAGACACTCCAAAGTCACTCTACAATACACTCTACAAGACACTCTACAAGACACTCTACAAGACACTCCACAAGACACTCTACAATACACTCTACAAGAAACTCTACAAGACACTCCACAAGACACTCTACAATACACTCTACAAGACACTCTACAAGACACTCTACAAGACACTCCACAAGACACTCTACAATACACTCTACAAGAAACTCTACAAGACACTCCACAAGACACTCTACAATACACTCTACAAGAAACTCTACAAGACACTCTACAAAGCGCTCTACAAGGAACTCTACAAGGCATTCTACAAGACACTCTACAAGACACTCTGCAAGACACTCTACAAGACATTCTACAAGACACTCTACAAGACACTCTACAAGACACTGTGCAATGCACTCTACAAGACACTGTGCAATGCACTCTACAAGACACTCTACAAGACACTCTACAAGACACTCTACAAGACACTCTACAAGACACTCTACAAGACACTCTACGAGACACTCTACAAGACACTCTACAACACACTTAAGAACACAGTCTACATCACACTGTATAACACAGTCTACAACACACTGTATAACACACTCTACAACACACTGTATAACACACTCTACAACACACTGTATAACACAGTCTACAACACACTGTATAACACAGTCTACAACACACTGTATAACACACTCTACAACACACTGTATAACACAGTCTACAACACACTGTATAACACACTCTACAACACACTGTATAACACAGTCTACAACACACTGTATAACACAGTCTACAACACACTGTATAACACACTCTACAACACACTGTATAACACAGTCTACAACACACTGTATAACACAGTCTACAACACACTGTATAACACAGTCTACAACACACTGTATAACACAGTCTACAACACACTGTATAACACACTCTACAACACACTGTATAACACAATCTACAACACACTGTATAACACACTCTACAACACACTGTATAACACAGTCTACATCACACTGTATAACACAGTCTACAACACACTGTATAACACAGTCTACAACACACTGTATAACACACTCTACAACACACTGTATAACACAGTCTACAACACACTGTATAACACAGTCTACAACACACTGTATAACACAGTCTACAACACACTGTATAACACAGTCTACAACACACTGTATAACACAGTCTACAACACACTGTATAACACAGTCTACAACACACTGCAAAACACAGTCTACAACACACTGTATAACACAGTCTACATCACACTGTATAACACAGTCTACAACACACTGTATAACACAGTCTACAACACACTGTATAACACAGTCTACAACATACTGTATAACACAGTCTACAACACACTGTATAACACAGTCTACAACACACTGTATAACACAGTCTACAACACACTGTATAACACATTCTACAACACACTGTATAACACAGTCTACAACACACTGTATAACACAGTCTAAAACACACTGTGTAACACATTCTACAAAACACTGTATAACACAGTCTACAACACACTGTATAACACAGTCTACAACACACTGTATAACACACTGTATAACACAGTCTACAACACACTGTATAACACAATCTACAACACACTGTATAACACACTGTATAACACAGTCTACAACGTACTGTATAACACAGTCTACAACACACTGTATAACACAGTCTACAACACACTGTATAACAAAGTCTACAACACACTGCATAACACAGTCTACAACACACTGTATAAGACAGTCTACATCACACTGTATAACACAGTCTACAACACACTGTATAACACAGTCTCTACACACTGTATAACACAGTCTACAACACACTGTATAACACAGTCTACAACACACTGTATAACACAGTCTACATCACACTGTATAACACAGTCTACAGCACACTGTATAACACAGTCTACAACACACTGTATAACACAGTCTACATCACACTGTATAACACAGTCTCAACACACTGTATAACACAGTCTACAACACACTGCATAACACAGTCTGTAACACACTGTATAACACAGTATCAACACACTGTATAGCACAGTCTACAACACACTGTATGACACAGTCTACAACACACTGTATAACACTGTCTATAACACACTGTGTAAGACAGTCTACAACACACTGTATAACACAGTCTAAAACACAGTGTGTAACACAGTCTACAACACACTGTATAACACAGTCTACAACACATTGTATAACACAGTCTACAACACACTGCATAACACAGTCTACAACACACTGTATAACACAGTCTACAACACACTGTATAACACAGTCTACAACACACTGTATAACACAGTCTACAACACACTGTATAACACAGTCTACAACACACTGTATAACACAGTCTACAACACACTGTATAACACAGTCTACATCACACTGTATAACACAGTCTACAACACACTGTATAACACAGTCTACATCACACTGTATAACACACTCTACAACACACTTTATAACACAGTCTATTACACACTGTATAACACAATCTACAACACACTGTATAACACAGTCTACATCACACTGTATAACACAGTCTACAACACACTGTATAACACAGTCTACAAGACACTGTATAACACACTCTATAACACACTGTATAACACAGTCTATAACACACTGTATAACACAGTCTACATCACACTGTGTAACACAGTCTACAACACACTGTATAACACAGTCTACAACACACTGTATAACACAGTCTATAACACACTGTATAACACAGTCTACAACACACTATATAACACAGTCTACAACACACTGTATAACACAGTCTATAAGACACTGTATAACACAGTCTACAACACACTGTATAACACAGTCTACATCACACTGTATAACACAGTCTCAACACACTGTATAACACACTCTACAACACACTGTATAACACAGTCTATAACACACTGTATAACACAGTCTACAAAACACTGTATAACACAGTCTACATCACACTGTATAACACAGTCTACAACACACTGTATAACACAGTCTACAACACACTGTATAACACAGTCTACATCACACTGTATAACACAGTCTACCACACACTGTATAACACAGTCTACCACACACTGTATAACACAGTCTACAACACACTGTATAACACACTCTACAACACACTGTATAACACAGTCTATAACACACTGTATAACACAGTCTACAACACACTGTATAACACAGTCTACATCACACTGCATAACACAGTCTACAGCACACTGTATAACACAGTCTACATCACACTGTATAACACAGTCTACATCACACTGTATAACACAGTCTACATCACACTGTATAACACAGTCTACAACACACTGTATAACACAGTCTACATCACACTGTATAACACAGTCTACAACACACCAGCACAACCCGGGCAGACACCAGCACAACCCGGGCATCACCAGCACAACCCGGGCAGACACCAGCACAACCCGGGCATCACCAGCACAACCCGGGCATCACCAGCACAACCCGGGCAGACACCAGCACAACCCGGGCATCACCAGCACAACCCGGGCATACACCAGCACAACCCGGGCATCACCAGCACAACCCGGGCATCACCAGCACAACCCGGGCAGACACCAGCACAACCCGGGCATCACCAGCACCACCCGGGCAGACACCAGCACAACCCGGGCAGACACCAGCACAACCCGGGCATCACCAGCACAACCCGGGCAGACACCAGCACAACCCGGGCAGACACCAGCACAACCCGGGCAGACACCAGCACAACCCGGGCAGACACCAGCACAACCCGGGCATCAGAAGCACAACCCGGGGATCACCAGCACAACCCGGGCAGACACCAGCACAACCCGGGCAGACACCAGCACAACCCGGGCAGACACCAGCACAACCCGGGCATCACCACCTCACTCACCCACTCGGGTTTACAACGTTTTACTGAAAACAATAATACAAATAATAACAGAAGAACACAAGTGACACAACAGTGTTACTAGACACTAGTGACACAACAGTGTTACTAGACACTAGTGACACAACTATGTTACTAGACACTGGTGACACAACAGTCTTACTAGACACTAGTGACACAACTATGTTACTAGACACTAGTGACACAACAGTCTTACTAGACACTAGTGACACAACTATGTTACTAGACACTAGTGACACAACAGTGTTACTAGACACTAGTGACACAACAGTCTTACTAGACACTAGTGACACAACAGTCTTACTAGACACTAGTGACACAACTATGTTACTAGACACTAGTGACACAACAGTGTTACTAGACACTAGTGACACAACAGTCTTACTAGACACTAGTGACACAACTATGTTACTAGACACTAGTGACACAACAGTGTTACTAGACACTAGTGACACAACAGTCTTACTAGACACTAGTGACACAACTATGTTACTAGACACTAGTGACACAACAGTGTTACTAGACACTAGTGACACAACAGTCTTACTAGACACTAGTGACACAACTATGTTACTAGACACTAGTGACACAACAGTCTTACTAGACACTAGTGACACAACAGTCTTACTAGACACTAGTGACACAACTATGTTACTAGACACTAGTGACACAACAGTCTTACTAGACACTAGTGACACAACAGTCTTACTAGACACTAGTGACACAACAGTGTTACTAGACACTAGTGACACAACAGTGTTACTAGACACTAGTGACACAACAGTGTTACTAGACACTAGTGACACAACAGTGTTACTAGACACTAGTGACACAACAGTGTTACTAGACACTAGTGACACAACAGTCTTACTAGACACTAGTGACACAACAGTCTTACTAGACACTAGTGACACAACAGTGTTACTAGACACTAGTGACACAACAGTCTTACTAGACACTAGTGACACAACAATGTTACTAGACACTAGTGACACAACAGTGTTACTAGACACTAGTGACACAACAGTCTTACTAGACACTAGTGACACAACAGTGTTACTAGACACTAGTGACACAACAGTCTTACTAGACACAAGTGACACAATAGTCTTACTAGACACTAGTGACACAACAATG
The DNA here is from genome assembly GCF_038502225.1 of Cherax quadricarinatus. Classification (NCBI taxonomy): domain Eukaryota; kingdom Metazoa; phylum Arthropoda; class Malacostraca; order Decapoda; family Parastacidae; genus Cherax; species Cherax quadricarinatus. Next base: position 95,062,602 of record NC_091292.1, read on the forward strand.
TTACTAGACACTAGTGACACAACAATGTTACTAGACACTAGTGACACAACAATGTTACTAGACACTAGTGACACAACAATGTTACTAGACACTAGTGACACAGCAGTCTTACTAGACACTAGTGACACAACAATGTTACTAGACACTAGTGACACAACAATGTTACTAGACACTAGTGACACAACAATGTTACTAGACACTAGTGACACAACAATGTTACTAGACACTAGTGACACAACAATGTTACTAGACACTAGTGACACAACAATATTACTAGACACTAGTGACACAACAATGTTACTAGACACTAGTGACACAACAGTCTTACTAGACACTAGTGACACAACAGTGTTACTAGACACTAGTGACACAACAATGTTACTAGACACTAGTGACACAACAGTCTTACTAGACACTAGTGACACAACAGTCTTACTAGACACTAGTGACACAACAGTCTTACTAGACACTAGTGACACAACAGTCTTACTAGACACTAGTGACACAACAGTCTTACTAGACACTAGTGACACAACAGTCTTACTAGACACTAGTGACACAACAGTCTTACTAGACACTAGTGACACAACAATGTTACTAGACAGTAGTGACACAACAATGTTACTAGACACTAGTGACACAACAATGTTACTAGACACTAGTGACACAACAATGTTACTAGACACTAGTGACACAACAATGTTACTAAACACTAGTGACACAACAGTGTTACTAGACACTAGTGACACAACAATGTTACTAGACACTAGTGACACAACAATGTTACTAGACACTAGTGACACAACAATGTTACTAGACACTAGTGACACAGCAGTGTTACTAGACACTAGTGACACAACAATGTTACTAGACACTAGTGACACAACAATGTTACTAGACACTAGTGACACAACAATGTTACTAGACACTAGTGACACAACAATGTTACTAGACACTAGTGACACAGCAGTGTTACTAGACACTAGTGACACAGCAGTGTTACTAGACACTAGTGACACAACAATGTTACTAGACACTAGTGACACAACAATGTTACTAGACACTAGTGACACAACAATGTTACTAGACACTAGTGACACAACAATGTTACTAGACACTAGTGACACAACAATGTTACTAGACACTAGTGACACAGCAGTTTTACTAGACACTAGTGACACAACAATGTTACTAGACACTAGTGACACAACAGTCTTACTAGACACTAGTGACACAACAATGTTACTAGACACTAGTGACACAACAATGTTACTAGACACTAGTGACACAACAATGTTACTAGACACTAGTGACACAGCAGTTTTACTAGACACTAGTGACACAACAATGTTACTAGACACTAGTGACACAACAGTCTTACTAGACACTAGTGACACAACAATGTTACTAGACACTAGTGACACAACAATGTTACTAGACACTAGTGACACAACAATGTTACTAGACACTAGTGACACAACAATGTTACTAGACACTAGTGACACAGCAGTGTTACTAGACACTAGTGACACAACAATGTTACTAGACACTAGTGACACAACAGTCTTACTAGACACTAGTGACACAGCAGTGTTACTAGACACTAGTGACACAACAGTCTTTGTAGACACTAGTGACACAACAATGTTACTAGACACCAGTGACACAACAATGTTACTAGACACTAGTGACACAACAATGTTACTAGACACTAGTGACACAGCAGTGTTACTAGACACTAGTGACACAACAATGTTACTAGACACTAGTGACACAGCAGTGTTACTAGACACTAGTGACACAGCAGATTTACTAGACACTAGTGGCACAAAAATGTTACTAGACACTAGTGACACAACAATGTTACTAGACACTAGTGACACAATAGTCTTACTAGACACTAGTGACACAACAATGTTACTGGACACTAGTGACACAACAATGTTACTAGACACTAGTGACACAACAATGTTACTAGACACTAGTGACACAACAATGTTACTAGACACTAGTGACACAACAATGTTACTAGACACTAGTGACACAACAATGTTACTAGACACTAGTGACACAACAATGTTACTAGACACTAGTGACACAGCAGTGTTACTAGACACTAGTGACACAGCAGATTTACTAGACACTAGTGGCACAAAAATGTTACTAGACACTAGTGACACAACAATGTTACTAGACACTAGTGACACAACAGTCTTACTAGACACTAGTGACACAACAATGTTACTAGACACTAGTGACACAACAATGTTACTAGACACTAGTGACACAACAATGTTACTAGACACTAGTGACACAACAATGTTACTAGACACTAGTGAAACAACATTGTTACTAGACACTAGTGACACAACAGTGTTACTAGACACTAGTGACACAACAGTCTTACTAGACACAAGTGACACAATAGTCTTACTAGACACTAGTGACACAACAATGTTACTAGACACTAGTGACACAACAATGTTACTAGACACTAGTGACACAACAATGTTACTAGACACTAGTGACACAACAATGTTACTAGACACTAGTGACACAGCAGTCTTACTAGACACTAGTGACACAACAATGTTACTAGAGCCCTTTACCGGGCAGGACCGAGTGTAGTCGGTCCTCATAACGTGGTTTTTGGCGCGCGTCCTCCAACTCCCCCAGCGTATCTAGGTTCCCATTCTCTATTTCTGACCAATCACAGACCTTCCCTGAGTCGCCCAGGCTGAGCGGTGATGGCGGCTGCTCGCTTCCCATTGGTCGAGAGAGCAGAATGTAAACACTTCTACCTTGCCGGCGCCAAAACTCGTGTTTCTCGGTTGAGTGCTCCTTACATACTGAAGCATTTCACCCCGTACAATGTCGGTAAGTACTGATTTGTGTGTCTAGTGTGTAAATGAATAGTTTAACCATATTTTGATATATATATGAAGGCGTTGTGAAGCATATTACGAGTGCACAATGCAAATGAAAAAAGTGCAACAAAATAGGACGAAGTACAGTCGTTCCTGCCCTTTTAGGTGCAGTTTTTAAGTTTCGGTATATAAATATTTCCATAAAATTTGGTAGTGTATATATGAATTCAGTAATGGTCTGGGTGTGTACAGAACGTTTTTATTGTCCTTCCAGATCAATAAGAAATTGTTCTACGGTGAGTCCTCCAAGGATAAGTCGAAATTTGTCTGTGTTTGGGATGACAGTGACTCAGATCAAGATCCAGATGACCTGGAAGTGGTGGAAACTGATGATGAATACTTGCCACAAGATGCAGAGGTGCCAACAGATGAGAAGGAAGCTATGCCACCATCCAAAAAGAAGAAATTGAACAAGAAGAAGATACTTGCTTACATGCAAGTATTGCAGCAACAAGAATAATCATGTCGCATCTTCATTTTCCTGTGCCACATGCAAAGTAAATCTATCCATCAAGAAGGATAGAAATTGTTTCATAAAGTTTCATTGCAGAAATTAGTGATGTAAAAGGATTGTTCTTTCTCAGGGAACTCAAGAATATTTCATTTGTAAGTTGTATCTCATTGCAATGTGTCATTGTTGATAAGTAGTTCCTACTTCTATTTTTTTACTGCTTATAAATTGTTCAGAAACAAGTTCCATTTATGTTTTTTATATTGTCTACTTTTATAATAAATTTAAAAAATATTTATTTCGTTTTTTTTCAACAATTGCAACCTTGCAACATTCTAAATTGTTATACCCCAAACGGGCAGGACCGAATATACTCGGTCTTCGAATATCTGCAATTGCCCGAGATGTTACTTTCACAACTCTGTTTGGATGGTCTCAGTGACCTTACATCGAGTGGCTCTATCTCCTCATACGAAATCACTTTCAAAATCTGCATTTTAGTCTGCCTTGCCCTCTGAAGGGGTAGCTACACTAGTGACACAACAATGTTACTAGACACTAGTGACACAACAATGTTACTAGACACTAGTGACACAACAATGTTACTAGACACTAGTGACACAACAATGTTACTAGACACTAGTGACTCAATATTACTAGACACTAGTGACACAACAATGTTACTAGACACTAGTGACACAACAGTCTTACTAGACACTAGTGACACAACAGTGTTACTAGACACTAGTGACACAACAATGTTACTAGACACTAGTGACACAACAGTCTTACTAGACACTAGTGACACAACAGTCTTACTAGACACTAGTGACACAACAGTCTTACTAGACACTAGTGACACAACAGTCTTACTAGACACTAGTGACACAACAGTCTTACTAGACACTAGTGACACAACAGTCTTACTAGACACTAGTGACACAACAGTCTTACTAGACACTAGTGACACAACAATGTTACTAGACACTAGTGACACAACAATGTTACTAGACACTAGTGACACAACAATGTTACTAGACACTAGTGACACAACAATGTTACTAGACACTAGTGACACAACAATGTTACTAAACACTAGTGACACAACAGTGTTACTAGACACTAGTGACACAACAATGTTACTAGACACTAGTGACACAACAATGTTACTAGACACTAGTGACACAGCAGTATTACTAGACACTAGTGACACAGCAGTGTTACTAGACACTAGTGACACAACAGTGTTACTAGACACTAGTGACACAACAATGTTACTAGACACTAGTGACACAACAATGTTACTAGACACTAGTGACACAACAATGTTACTAGACGCTAGTGACACAACAATGTTACTAGACACTAGTGACACAACAATGTTACTAGACACTAGTGACACAACAATGTTACTAGACACTAGTGACACAACAATGTTACTAGACACTAGTGACACAGCAGTGTTACTAGACACTAGTGACACAGCAGTGTTACTAGACACTAGTGACACAACAATGTTACTAGACACTAGTGACACAACAATGTTACTAGACACTAGTGACACAACAATGTTACTAGACACTAGTGACACAACAATGTTACTAGACACTAGTGACACAGCAGTGTTACTAGACACTAGTGACACAACAATGTTACTAGACACTAGTGACACAACAGTCTTACTAGACACTAGTGACACAGCAGTGTTACTAGACACTAGTGACACAACAGTCTTTGTAGACACTAGTGACACAACAATGTTACTAGACACCAGTGACACAACAATGTTACTAGACACTAGTGACACAACAATGTTACTAGACACTAGTGACACAGCAGTGTTACTAGACACTAGTGACACAACAATGTTACTAGACACTAGTGACACAGCAGTGTTACTAGACACTAGTGACACAGCAGATTTACTAGACACTAGTGGCACAAAAATGTTACTAGACACTAGTGACACAACAATGTTACTAGACACTAGTGACACAATAGTCTTACTAGACACTAGTGACACAACAATGTTACTGGACACTAGTGACACAACAATGTTACTAGACACTAGTGACACAACAATGTTACTAGACACTAGTGACACAACAATGTTACTAGACACTAGTGACACAACAATGTTACTAGACACTAGTGACACAACAATATTACTAGACACTAGTGACACAACAATGTTACTAGACACTAGTGACACAGCAGTGTTACTAGACACTAGTGACACAGCAGATTTACTAGACACTAGTGGCACAAAAATGTTACTAGACACTAGTGACACAACAATGTTACTAGACACTAGTGACACAACAGTCTTACTAGACACTAGTGACACAACAATGTTACTAGACACTAGTGACACAACAATGTTACTAGACACTAGTGACACAACAATGTTACTAGACACTAGTGACACAACAATGTTACTAGACACTAGTGAAACAACATTGTTACTAGACACTAGTGACACAACAATGTTACTAGACACGAGTGACACAACAATGTTACTAGACACTAGTGACACAACAATGTTACTAGACACTAGGGACACAACAATGTTACTAGACACTAGGGACACAACAATGTTACTAGACACTAGGGACACAACAATGTTACTAGACACTAGTGACACAACAATGTTACTAGACACTAGTGACACAACAATGTTACTAGACACTAGTGACACAACAATGTTACTAGACACTTGGGACACAACCATGTTACTAGACACTAGGGACACAACAATGTTACTAGACACTAGTGACACAACAATGTTACTAGACACTAGTGACACAACAATGTTACTAGACACTAGTGACACAGCAGTGTTACTAGACACTAGTGACACAACAATGTTACTAGACACTAGTGACACAACAATGTTACTAGACACTAGTGACACAACAATTTTACTAGACACTAGTGACACAACAATGTTACTAGACACTAGTGACACAACGATGTTACTAGACACTAGTGACACAGCAGTGTTACTAGACACTAGTGACACAACAATGTTACTAGACACTAGTGACACAGCAGTGTTACTAGACACTAGGGACACAACAATGTTGCTAGACACTAGTGACACAACAGTGTTACTAGACACTAGTGACACAACAGTCTTACTAGACACTAGTGACACAGCAGTGTTAATAGACACTAGTGACACAACAGTGTTACTAGACACTAGTGACACAACAATGTTACTAGACACTAGTGACACAGCAGTGTTACTAGACACTAGGGACACAACAATGTTGCTAGACACTAGTGACACAACAGTGTTACTAGACACTAGTGACACAACAGTCTTACTAGACACTAGTGACACAGCAGTGTTAATAGACACTAGTGACACAACAGTGTTACTAGACACTAGTGACACAACAATGTTACTAGACACTAGTGACACAGCAGTGTTACTAGACACTAGTGACACAACAATGTTACTAGACACTAGTGACACAACAATGTTACTAGACACTAGTGACACAGCAGTGTTACTAGACACTAGTGACACAACAATGTTACTAGACACTAGTGACACAACAATGTTACTAGACACTAGAGACACAACAGTCTTACTAGACACTAGTGACACAGCAGTGTTAATAGACACTAGTGACACAACAATGTTACTAGACACTAGTGACACAACAATGTTACTAGACACTAGTGACACAGCAGTGTTACTAGACACTAGTGACACAACAATGTTATTAGACACTAGTGACACAACAATGTTACTAGACACTAGTGACACAGCAGTGTTACTAGACACTAGTGACACAACAATGTTACTAGACACTAGTGACACAACAATGTTACTAGACACTAGTGACACAGCAGTGTTACTAGACACTAGTGACACAACAATGTTACTAGACACTAGTGACACAACAATGTTACTAGACACTAGTGACACAACAATGTTACTAGACACTAGTGACACAACAATGTTACTAGACACTAGTGACACAGCAGTGTTACTAGACACTAGTGACACAACAATGTTACTAGACACTAGTGACACAACAATGTTACTAGACACTTGTGACACAACAGACTTACTAGACACTGGTGACATAACAATGTTACTAGACACTAATGGCACAACAATGTTACTAGACACTAGTGACACAACAATGTTAGTAGACGCTAGTGACACAACAATGTTACTAGACACTAGTGACACAACAATGTTACTAGATACTAGTGACACAACAATGTTACTAGACACTAGTGACACAACAATGTTACTAGACACTAATGACACAACAATGTTACTAGACACTAGTTACACAACAATGTTACTAGACTCTAGTGAAACAACAGTCTTACTAGACACTAGTGACACAACAATGTTACTAGACACTAGTGACACAACAATGTTACTAGACACTAGTGACACAACAATGTTACTAGACACTAGCGACACAACAATGTTACTAGACACTAGCGACACAACAATGTTACTAGACACTAGTGACACAACAATGTTACTAGACACTAGTGACACAACAGTGTTACTAGACACTAGTGACACAACAATGTTACTAGACACTAGTGACACAACAGTGTTACTAGACACTAGTGACACAACAATGTTACTAGACACTAGTGACACAACAATGTTACTAGACACTAGTGACACAGTAGTGTTATTAGACACTAGTGACACAACAATGTTACTAGACACTAGTGACAACAATGTTACTAGACACTAGTGACACAACAATGTTACTAGACACTAGTGACACAACAATGTTACTAGACACTAGTGACACAACAATGTTACTAGACACTAGTGACACAGCAGATTTACTAGACACTAGTGACACAACAATGTTACTAGACACTAGTGACACAACAATGTTACTAGACACAAGTGACACAACAATGTTACTAGACACTAGTGACACAACAATGTTACTAGACACTAGTGACACAACAGTGTTACTAGACACTAGTGACACAACAGTCTTACTAGACACTAGTGACACAACAATGTTACTAGACACTAGTGACACAGCAGATTTACTAGACACTAGTAGCACAGCAATGTTACTAGACACTAGTGACACAACAATGTTAGTAGACACTAGTGACACAACAATGTTACTAGACACTAGTGACACAACAATGTTACTAGACACTAGTGACACAGTAGTGTTACTAGACACTAGTGACACAACAATGTTACTAGACACTAGTGACACAACAATGTTACTAGACACTAGTGACACGACAGTCTTACTAGACACTAGTGACACAACAATGTTACTAGACACTAGTGACACAACAATGTTACTAGACACTAGTGACACAACAGTCTTACTAGACACTAGTGACACAACAATGTTACTAGACACTAGTGACACAACAATGTTACTAGACACTAGTGACACAACAGTGTTACTAGACACTAGCGACACAACAATGTTACTAGACACTAGTGACACAACAATGTTACTAGACACTAGTGACACAACAATGTTACTAGACACTAGTGACACAACAATGTTACTAGACACTAGTGACACAACAATGTTACTAGACACTAGTGGCACAGCAGTGTTACTAGACACTAGTGACACAGCAGTGTTACTAGACACTAGTGACACAACAATGTTACTAGACACTAGTGACACAACAATGTTACTAGACACTAGTGACACAGCAGTGTTACTAGACACTAATGACACAACAATGTTACTAGACACTAGTGACACAACAATGTTACTAGACACTAGTGACACAACAATGTTACTAGACACTAGTGACACAACAATGTTACTAGACACTAGTGACACAACAATGTTACTAGACACCAGTGACACAACAATGTTACTAGACACTAGTGACACAGCAGATTTACTAGACACTAGTGACACAACAATGTTATTAGACACTAGTGACACAACAGTGTTACTAGACACTAGTGACACAACAATGTTACTAGACACTAGTGACACAACAATGTTACTAGACACTAGTGACACAACAATGTTACTAGACACTAGTGACACAACAATGTTACTAGACACTAGTGACACAACAATGTTACTAGACACTAGTGACACAGCAGTGTTACTAGACACTAGTTACACAAAAATGTTACTAGACACTAGTGACACAACAGTGTTACTAGACACTAGTGACACAACAGTGTTACTAGACACTAGTGACACAACAGTGTTACTAGACACTAGTGACACAACAGTGTTACTAGACACTAGTGACACAACAGTGTTACTAGACACTAGTGACAGAGCTGTTACTAGACACTAGTGACACAGCTGTTACTAGGCACTAGTGACAAAACAGTGTACTAGACACTAGTGACACAACAGTGTTACTAGACACTAGTGACACAACAGTGTTACTAGACACTAGTGACACAGCTGTTACTAGACACTAGTGACACAACAGTGTACTAGACACTAGTGACACAGGTGTACTAGACACTAGTGACACAACAATGTTACTAGACACTAGTGACACAACAATGTTACTAGACACTAGTGACACAGCAGATTTACTAGACACTAGTGACACAGCTGTTAGTAGACACTAGTGACACAACAATGTTACTAGACACTAGTGACACAACAATGTTACTAGACACTAGTGACACAGCAATGTTACTAGACACTAGTGACACAACAATGTTACTAGACACTAGTGACACAACAATGTTACTAGACACTAGTGACACAACAATGTTACTAGAGACTAGTGACACAACAATGTTACTAGACACTAGTGACACAACAATGTTACTAGACACTAGTGACACAACAATTTTACTAGACACTAGTGACACAACAATGTTACTAGACACTAGTGACACAAAAATGTTACTAGACACTAGTGACACAACAGTGTTACTAGACACTAGTGACACAACAGTGTTAGCAGACACTAATGACACAGCAGTGTTACCAGACACTAGTGACACAGCTGTTACTAGACACTAGTGACACAACAGTGTTACTAAACACTAGTGACACAACAGTGTTACTAAACACTAGTGATACAGCAGTGTTACTAGACACTAGTGACAGAGTTCTCTCTGGGCAGTAAGACACAGGTCAAGGTGTCTCTGTAACTCGACACCCTCACACTATCTAATGTCTCCCTCGCTCCCTCCCTCCCTCCCTCCCTCCTTCCCTACATCCCTCCCTCCCTCCCTCCCTCCCTCCCTCTTTCCCTCCCTCCCTCCCTCCCTACCACCTTCCCTTCCTCCTTCCCTCCCTCCCTCCCTACCACCTTCCCTTCCTTCCTTCCTGCCACCTTCCCATCCTCCCTCCCTTCCCTTCCTGCCACCCTTCCCTTCCTCCCTCCCTTCCTGCCACCTTCCCTTCCTGCCACCTTCTCTTCCTCCTTCCCTCCCTGCCACCTTCCCTTCATCCGTCCCTGCCACCTTCCCTTCCTCCCTCCCTTCCTGCCACCTTCTCTTCCTCCCTCCCTCCCAACTTCCATTCTTCCCTCTTTCCCTCCCTCCCTCCCTCCCTGCCACCTTCCCTTCCTCCCTCCCTCCCTGCCACCTTCCCTTCCTCCCTCCCTTCCTGCCACCTCACCTTCTTCCTTTTCTCCCTCCCTGCCACCTTCCCTTCCTACCTACCTCGCTGCCACCTTCCCTTCCTCCCTCCATTCCTGCCACCTTCCCTTCTTCCCTCCCTCCCTCCCTCCCTGCCACCTTCACTTCCTCCCTCCCTGCCACCTTCCTTTCCTCCCTCCCTTTCTGCCACCTTTCCTTCCTGCCACCTTATCTTCTGCCTTCCCTCCCTGCCACCTTCCCTTCCTCCCTCCCTGCCACCTTCCCTTCCTCCCTCCCTTCCTGCCACCTTCTTTTCCTCCCTCCCTCCATGCCACCTTCCCTTCCTCCCTCCCTTCCTGCCACTTTCCCTTCCTCCCTGCCACCTTCCCTTCCTCCCTCCCTGCCACCTTCCCTTCCTCCCTCCCTTCCTGCCACTTTCCCTTCCTCCCTCCCTCCCTGTCACCTTCCCTTCCTCCCTCCCTGCCACCTTCCCTTCCTCCCTCCCTCCCTCCCTGCCACCTTCTCTTCCTCCCTTCCTGCCACCTTCCCTTCCTCCCTTCGTCCCTGCCACCTTCCCTTCCTTCTTCCCTCCCTGCCACCTTTCCTTCCTTCCTCCCTCATTGCCACCTTCCCTTCCTCCCTCTCTCCCTACCACCTTCCTTCCTCCCTCCCTCCCTGCCTTCTTCCTTTCTTGCCTCCCTCCCTCCCTGCCACCTTCCCTTCCTCCCTCCCTTCCAGGCACCTTCCCTTCCTCCCTCCCTGCCACCTTCCCTTCCTCCCTCCCTCCCTGCCACCTTCGCTACCTCCCTCCCTGCCACCTTCCCTTCCTCCCTCCATGCCACCTTCCCTTCCTCCCTCCCTCCCTGTCACCTTCCCTTCCTCCCTCCCTTCCTGCCACCTTCCCTTTTTCCCTTTCTGCCACCTTCCCTTCCTCCCTCCCTGCCACCTTCCCTTCTTCCCTCCCTCCCTCCGTGCCACCTTCCCTTCCTCCCTCTCTCCCTGCCACCTTCCCTTCCTGCTACCTTCCCTTCCTACCTCCCTTCCTGCCATTTTCCTTTCCTTCTTTCCTGCCACCTTCCCTTCCTCCCTCTCTCCCTCCCTTCCACCTTCCCTTCCTCCCTCCCTCTCTCCCTGCCACCTTCCCTTCCTCCCTCCCTTCATGCCACCTTCCCTTCCTCCCTTTCTGCCAACTTCCCTTGCTCCCTCCCTCCCTCCCTGCCACCTTCCCTTCCTCCCTTCCTGCCACCTTCCCTTCCTCCCTCCCTCCCTGCCACCTTCCCTTCGTTCTTCCCTCCCTGCCACCTTCACTTCCTTCCTCCCTCCCTGCCACCTTCCCTTCGTTCTTCCCTCCCTGCCACCTTCACTTCCTTCCTCCCTCCCTGCCACCTTCCCTTCCTCCCTCCCTCCCTGCCACCTTCCCTTCCTCCCTCTTTGCCACCTTCCCTTCCTCCCTTCCTGCCACCTTTCCTCCTTCCCTTCCTGTCACCTTCCCTTCCTACCTACCTCCCTGCCACCTTCCCTTCCTCCCTCCGTCCCTGCCACCTTCCCTTCCTCCCTTCCTGTCACCTTCCCTTGCTCCCTCCCTCCCTGCCACCTTCCCTCCCTCCCTCGCTGCCACCTTCCCTTCCTCCCTCCCTCCCTGCCACCTTCCCTTCCTTCCTGCCACCTTCCCTTCCTCCCTCCCTCCCTGCCACCTTCCCTTCCTCCCTCCCTCTCTGCCACCTTCCTTTCCTCCCTCCCTCCCTGCCACCTTCCCTTCCTTCTTGCCTCCCTGCCACCTTCACTTCCTTCCTCCCTCCCTGCCACGTTCCCTTCCTCCCTTCCTGCCACCTTCCCGCCCGCCCTCCCTGCCACCTTCCCTTCCAACCTCCCTCCCTGCCACCTTCCCTTCCTCCCTCCATCCCTGCCACCTTCCTTTCCTCCCTCCCTGCCACCTTCCGTTCCTTCTTCCCTCCCTGCCAACTTCACTTCCTTCCTCTCTCCCTGCCACCTTCCCTTCCTCCCTCCCTCCCTGCCCCTTTCCCTTCCTCCCTCCCTTCCTCCCTCCCTGCCACCTTCCCTTCCTTTCTCCCTTCCTGCCACCTTCCCTTCCTCCGTTTCTGCCAACTTCCCTTCCTCCCTCCCTCCCTCCCTGCCACCTTCCCTTCCTCCCTTCCTGCCACCTTCCCTTCCTCTCTCCCTCCCTGCCACCTTCCCTTCCTCCCTCCCTCCCTGCCACCTTCCCTTCCTAACTCCCTCCCTGCCACCTTCCCTTCCTACTTCCCTCCCTGCCATCTTCACTTCCTCCCTCCCTGCCACCTTCCCTTCCTCCCTTCCTGCCACCTGCCCTCCCTCCCTCCCTGCCACCTTCCCTTCCTCCTTCCATCCCTGCCACCTTCCCTTCCTCCCTTCCTGTCACCTTCCCTTCCTTCCTCCCTCCCTGCCACCTTCCCTCCCTCCTTCCCTGCCACCTTCCCTTCCTCCCTCCTTCCCTGCCACCTTCCCTTCCTCCCTCCCTCCCTGCCACCTTCCCTTCCTTCTTGCCTCCCTGCCACCTTCACTTCCTTCCTCCCTCCCTGCCACCTTCCCTCCCTCCCTCCCTGCCACCTTCCCTTCGTCCCTCCCTGCCACGTTCCCTTCCTCCCTTCCTGCCACCTTCCCTCCCTCCCTCCCTGCCACCTTCCCTTCCTACCTCCCTCCTTGCCACCTTCCCTTCTTCCCTCCATCCCTGCCACCTTCCCTTCCTCCCTTCCTGTCACCTTCCCTCCCTCCCTCCCTCCCTGCCACCTTCCCTTCCTTCTTCCCTCCCTGCCAACTTCACTTCCTTCCTCTCTCCCTGCCACCTTCCCTTTCTCCCTCCCTCCCTGCCATCTTCCCTTCCTCCCTCCCTGCCACCTTCCCTTCCTCTCTTCCTGCCACCTTCCCTCCCTCCCTCCCTTCCATCTTTCCTTAATACCTCCCTCCCTGCCACCTTCCCTTCCTCCCTCCCTGCCACCTTCCCTTCCTGCCTTCCTGCAACCTTCCCTCCCTCCCTCCCTGCCATCTTCCCTTAATACCTCCTTCCCTGCCACCTTCCCTTCCTCCCTCCATCACTGCCACCTTCCCTTCCTCCCTTCCTGTCACCTTCCCTTCCTCCCTCCCTCCCTGCCACCTTCCCTTCCTTCTTCCCTCCCTGCCAACTTCACTTCCTTCGTCCCTCCCTGCCACCTTCCCTTCCTCCTTCCCTCCCTGCCACCTTCCCTTCCTCCCTCCCTGCCACCGTCCCTCCCTCCCGTCCTGCCACCGTCCCTCCCTCCCTCCCTGCCGCCTTCCGTTAATACCTCCCTCCCTGCCGCCTTCCCTTCCTCCCTCAATCCCTGCCACCTTCCCTTCCTCCCTTCCTGTCACCTTCCCTTCCTCCCTCCCTCCCTGCCACCTTCCCTCCCTCCCTCCCTGCCACCTTCCCTTCCTTCTTCTTTCCCTGCCATCTTCTCTTCCTTCCTCTCTCCCTGCCACCTTCCCTTCCTCCCTCCCTCCCTGTCACCTTCCCTTCCTCCCTCCCTGCCACCTTCCCTTCCTCCCTTCCTGCCACCTTCCCTCCCTCCCTCCCTGCCACCTTCCCTTAATACCTCCCTCCCTGCCACCTTCCCTTCCTCCCTCCCTGCCACCTTCTCTTCCTCCCTTCCTGCCACCTTCCCTCCCTCCCTCCCTGCCACCTTCCCTTAATACCTCCCTTCCTTCCACTTTCCCTTCCTCCCTCCATCCCTGCCACCTTCCCTTCCTCCCTTCCTGTCACATTTCCTTCCTCCCTCCCTCCCTCCCTCCCTCTCTGCCACCTTCTTTTCCTCCCTTCCTGTCACCTTCCCTTCCTTCCTCCCTCCCTGCCACCTTCCCTCTCTCCCTCCCTGCCACCTTCCCTTCCTCTCTCCCTCCCTGCCACCTTTCCTTCCTCCCTCCCTGCCACCTTCCCTTCCTCCCTCCCTGCCACCTTCCCTTCTTCCCTCCCTGCCACCTTCCCTTCCTCTCTCCCTCCCTGCCGCCTTCCCTTCCTCCGTCCCTGCCACCTTCCCTTCCTCCCTTCTTGCCACCTTCCCTTCTTCCTTCCCTGCCACCTTTCCTTCCTCTCTCCCTCCCTGCCAGCTTCCCTTCCTCCCTTCCTGCCACCTTGCCTTCGTCCCTCCCTGCCACCTTCCCTTCCTCCCTCCCTGCCACCTTCCCTTCCTCTCTCCCTCCCTGCCACCTTCCCTTCCTCCGTCCCTGCCACCTTCCCTTCCTCCCTTCTTGCCACCTTCCCTTCCTCCCTCCCTGCCACCTTTCCTTCCTCCCTCCCTGCCACTTTCCCTTCCTCCCTCCCTGCCACCTTCCCTTCCTCCCTTCCTGCCACCTTCCCTTCCTCCCTCCCTGCCACCTTCATTTCCTCTCTCCCTCCCTGCCACCTTCCCTTCCTCTCTCCCTGCCACCTTCACTTCCTCCCTTCCTGCCACCTTCCCTTCCTCCCTCCCTGCCACCTTCCCTTCCTCCCTGGCACCTTCCCTTCCTCTCTCCCTTCCTGCAACCTTCCCTTCCTCCCTCGCTGCCGCCTTCCCTTCCTCCCTCCCTGCCACCTTCCCTTCCTTCCTCCCTGCCACCTTCCCTTCCTCTCTCCCTCCATGCCAGCTTCCCTTCCTCCCTTCCTGCCACCTTTCCTTCGTCCCTCCCTGCCACGTTCCCTTCCTCCCTCCCTGCCACCTTCCCTTCCTCTCTCCCTCCCTGCCACCTTCCCTTCCTCCCTCCCTGCCACCTTCCCTTCCTCCCTCCCTGCCACTTTCCCTTCCTCCCTCCCTGCCACCTTCCCTTCCTCCCTTCCTGCCACCTTCCCTTCCTCCCTCCCTGCCACCTTCCCTTCCTCCCTCCCTGCCACCTTCCCTTCCTCCCTTCCTGCCACCTTCCCTTCCTCCCTCCCTGCCACCTTCCCTTCCTCCCTCCCTGCCACCTTCCCTTCCTCTCTCCCTCCCTGCCACCATCCCTTCCTCACTCCCTGCCACCTTCCCTTCCTCCCTCCCAGCCACCATCCCTTCCTCCCTCCCTGCCACCTTCCCTTCCTCTCTTCCTCCCAGCCACCTTCCCTTCGTCCCTCCCTGCCACCTTCCCTTCCTCCCTCCCTGCCACCTTCCCTTCCTCCCTCCCTGCCACCTTCCCTTCCTCCCTCCCTGCCACCATCCCTTCCTCCCTCCCTGCCACCTTCCCTTCCTCTCTCCCTCCCTGCCACCTTCCCTTCCTCGCTCCCTGCCTGCATCCGTCCCTTCCTCCCTGCCTGCTTCCTTTCCTTGCTCCCTCCCTGCCACCCTCCCTTCCTCCCTCCCTGCCACCTTCCCTTCCTCCCTCCCTGCCACCTTCCCTTCCTCTCTCCCTCCCTGCCAGCTTCCCTTCCTCCCTTCCTGCCACCTTTCCTTCGTCCCTCCCTGCCACCTTCCCTTCCTCCCTCCCTGCCACCTTCCCTTCTTCTCTCCCTCCCTGCCACCTTCCCTTCCTCCCTCCCTGCCACCTTCCCTTCCTCCCTCCCTGCCACGTTCCCTTCCTCCCTCCCTGCCACCTTCCCTTCCTCCCTTCCTGCCACCTTCCCTTCCTCCCTCCCTGCCACCTTCCCTTCCTCCCTCCCTGCCACCTTCCCTTCCTCCCTTCCTGCCACCTTCCCTTCCTCCCTCCCTGCCACCTTCCCTTCCTCCCTCCCTGCCACCTTCCCTTCCTCTCTCCCTCCCTGCCACCTTCCCTTCCTCCCTCCCTGCCACCTTCCCTTCCTCCCTCCCTGCCACCATCCCTTCCTCCCTCCCTGCCACCTTCCCTTCCTCTCTTCCTCCCTTCCACCTTCCCTTCGTCCCTCCCTGCCACCTTCCCTTCCTCCCTCCCTGCCACCTTCCCTTCCTCCCTCCCTGCCACCTTCCCTTCCTCTCTCCCTGCCACCATCCCTTCCTCCCTCCCTGCCACCTTCCCTTCCTCTCTCCCTCCCTGCCACCTTCCCTTCCTCCCTCCCTGCCACCTTCCCTTCCTCCCTCCCTGCCACCTTCCCTTCCTCCCTCCCTGCCACCATCCCTTCCTCCCTCCCTGCCACCTTCCCTTCCTCTCTCCCTCCCTGCCACCTTCCCTTCCTCCCTCCCTGCCACCTTCCCTTCCTCCCTCCCTGCCACCATCCCTTCCTCCCTCCCTGCCACCTTCCCTTCCTCTCTCCCTCCCTGCCACCTTCCCTTCCTCCCTCCCTGCCACCTTCCCTTCCTCTCTCCCTCCCTGCCACCTTCCCTTCCTCCCTCGCTGCCACCTTCCCTTCCTCCCTCCCTGCCACCTTCCCTTCCTCCCTCCCTGCCACCATCCCTTCCTCCCTCCCTGCCACCTTCCCTTCCTCTCTCCCTCCCTGCCACCTTCCCTTCCTCCCTCCCTGCCACCTTCCCTTCCTCCCTCCCTGCCACCATCCCTTCCTCCCTCCCTGCCACCTTCCCTTCCTCTCTCCCTCCCTGCCACCTTCCCTTCCTCCCTCCCTGCCACCTTCCCTTCCTCCCTCCCTGCCACCTTCCCTTCCTCCCTCCCTGCCACCATCCCTTCCTCCCTCCCTGCCACCTTCCCTTCCTCTCTCCCTCCCTGCCACCTTCCCTTCCTCCCTCCCTGCCACCTTCCCTTCCTCCCTCCCTGCCACCTTCCCTTCCTCCCTCCCTACCACCATCCCTTCCTACCTCCCAGCCACCATCCCTTCCTCTCTCCCTCCCTGCCACCTTCCCTTCCTCCCTCCCTGCCTCCTTCCCTACCTCTCTCCCTCCCTGCCACCTTCCCTTCCTCCCTCCCTGCCACCTTCCCTTCCTCCCTCCCTGCCACCTTCCCTTCCTCCCTCCCTGCCACCATCCCTTCCTCCCTCCCTGCCACCTTCCCTTCCTCTCTCCCTCCCTGCCACCTTCCCTTCCTCCCTCCCTGCCACCATCCCTACCTCCCTCCCTGCCACCATCCCTTCCTCCCTCCCTGCCACCTTCCCTTCCTCTCTCCCTCCCTGCCACCTTCCCTTCCTCCCTCCCTGCCACCTTCCCTTCCTCCCTCCCTGCCACCTTCCCTTCCTCCCTCCCTGCCACCATCCCTTCCTCCCTCCCTGCCACCTTCCCTTCCTCCCTCCCTGCCACCATCCCTTCCTCCCTCCCTGCCACCTTCCCTTCCTCCCTCCCTGCCACCATCCCTTCCTCCCTCCCTGCCACCTTCCCTTCCTCTCTCCCTCCCTGCCACCTTCCCTTCCTCTCTCCCTGCCACCTTCCCTTCCTCCCTCCCTGCCACCTTCCCTTCCTCCCTCCCTGCCACCATCCCTTCCTCCCTCCCTGCCACCTTCCCTTCCTCTCTCCCTCCCTGCCACCTTCCCTTCCTCCCTCCCTGCCACCTTCCCTTCCTCTCTCCCTCCCTGCCACCTTCCCTTCCTCCCTCCCTGCCACCTTCCCTTCCTCCCTCCCTGCCACCTTTCCTTCCTCCCTCCCTGCCACCATCCCTTCCTCTCTCCCTGCCACCTTCCCTTCCTCTCTCCCTCCCTGCCACCTTCCCTTCCTCCCTCCCTGCCACCTTCCCTTCCTCCCTCCCTGCCACCATCCCTTCCTCCCTCCCTGCCACCTTCCCTTCCTCTCTCCCTCCCTGCCACCTTCCCTTCCTCCCTCCCTGTCACCTTCCCTTCCTCCCTCCCTGCCACCTTCCCTTCCTCCCTCCCTGCCACCATCCCTTCCTCCCTCCCTGCCACCTTCCCTTCCTCTCTCCCTCCCTGCCACCTTCCCTTCCTCCCTCCCTGCCACCTTCCCTTCCTCCCTCCCTGCCACCATACCTTCCTCCCTCCCTGCCACCTTCCCTTCCTCTCTCCCTCCCTGCCACCTTCCCTTCCTCCCTCCCTGCCACCTTCCCTTCCTCCCTCCCTGCCACCTTCCCTTCCTCCCTCCCTGCCACCATCCCTTCCTCCCTCCCTGCCACCTTCCCTTCCTCTCTCCCTCCCTGCCACCTTCCCTTCCTCCCTCCCTGCCACCTTCCCTTCCTCCCTCCCTGCCACCTTCCCTTCCTCCCTCCCTGCCACCATCCCTTCCTCCCTCCCTGCCACCTTCCCTTCCTCTCTCCCTCCCTGCCACCTTCCCTTCCTCCCTCCCTGCCACCTTCCCTTCCTCCCTCCCTGCCACCTTCCCTTCCTCCCTCCCTGCCACCATCCCTTCCTCCCTCCCTGCCACCTTCCCTTCCTCTCTCCCTCCCTGCCACCTTCCCTTCCTCCCTCCCTGCCACCTTCCCTTCCTCCCTCCCTGCCACCTTCCCTTCCTCCCTCCCTGCCACCTTCCCTTCCTCCCTCCCTGCCACCTTCCCTTCCTCCCTCCCTGCCACCTTCCCTTCCTCCCTCCCTGCCACCTTCCCTTCCTCCCTCCCTGCCACCTTCCCTTCCTCCCTCCCTGCCACCTTCCCTTCCTCCCGTCTTTTCCCTGTAATCTTTCGATTCTCCGAACGTTCAGAGAACACAATAGAAACTGAAAAATAGAAGCGTGTCATGTTTCATTCCCAATTTTCATGTTTCATTCCCACGTGTCATGTTTCATTCCCACGTGTCATGTTTCATTCCCACGTGTCATGTTTTATTTCCACGTGTCATGTTTTATTCCCACTTGTCATGTTTTATTCCCACGTGTCATGTTTCATTCCCACGTGTCATGTTTCATTCCCACGTGTCATGTTTCATTCCCACGTGTCATGTTTCATTCCCACGTGTCATGTTTCATTCCCACGTGTCATGTTTCATTCCCACGCGTCATGTTTCATTCCCACGTGTCATGTTTCATTCCCACGTGTCATGTTTCATTCCCACGTGTCATGTTTCATTCCCACTTGTCATGTTTCATTCCCACGTGTCATGTTTCATTCCCACTTGTCATGTTTTATTCCCACGTGTCATGTTTCATTCCCACGCGTCATGTTTCATTCCCACATGTCATGTTTCATTCCCACGTGTCATGTTTCATTCCCACGTGTCATGTTTCATTCCCACGTGTCATGTTTCATTCCCACTTGTCATGTTTCATTCCCACGTGTCATGTTTCATTCCCACGTGTCATGTTTCATTCCCACTTGTCATGTTTTATTCCCACGTGTCATGTTTCATTCCCACTTGTCATGTTTCATTCCCACGTGTCATGTTTCATTCCCACTTGTCATGTTTCATTCCCACGTGTCATGTTTCATTCCCACTTGTCATGTTTCATTCCCACGTGTCATGTTTCATTCCCATGTGCTATGTTTTATTCCTACGTGTCATGTTTCATTCCCACGTGTCATGTTTCATTCCCACTTGTCATGTTTCATTCCCACTTGTCATGTTTCATTCCCACGTGTCATGTTTCATTCCCACGTGTCATGTTTCATTCCCACTTGTCATGTTTCATTCCCACGTGTCATGTTTCATTCCCATGTGCTATGTTTTATTCCTACGTGTCATGTTTCATTCCCACGTGTCATGTTTCATTCCCACTTGTCATGTTTCATTCCCACTTGTCATGTTTCATTTCCACGTGTCATGTTTCATTCCCACGTGTCATGTTTCATCCCCACGTGTCATGTTTCATTTCCACGTGTCATGTTTCATTCCCTCGTGTCATGTTTTATTCCCACGTGTCATGTTTCATTCCCACGTGTCATGTTTCATTCCCACGTGTCATGTTTCATTCCCACGTGTCATGTTTTATTCCCACGTGTCATGTTTCATTCCCACGTGTCATGTTTCATTCCCACGTGTCATGTTTCATTCCCACGTGTCATGTTTCATTCCCACGTGTCATGTTTCATTCGCACGTGTCATGTTTTATTCCAACGCGTCATGTTTCATTCCCACGTGTCATGTTTCATTCCCACGTGTCATGTTTTATTCCCACGCGTCATGTTTCATTCCCACGTGTCATGTTTTATTCCCACGTGTCATGTTTTATTCCCACGTGTCATGTTTTATTCCCACGCGTCACGTTTCATTCCCACGTGTCATGTTTCATTCCCACGTGTCATGTTTCATTTCCACGTGTCATGTTTTATTCCCACGTGTCATGTTTCATTCCCACGTGTCATGTTTTATTCCCACGTGTCATGTTTCATTCCCACGTGTCATGTTTCATTCCCACGTGTCATGTTTCATTCCCACGTGTCATGTTTCATTCCCACGTGTCATGTTTTATTCCCACGCGTCATGTTTCATTCCCACGTGTCATGTTTCATTCCCACGTGTCATGTTTTATCCCCACGTGTCATGTTTTATTCCCACGTGTCATGTTTCATTCCCACGTGTCATGTTTCATTCCCACGTGTCATGTTTTATTCCCACGTGTCATGTTTCATTCCCACGTGTCATGTTTCATTCCCACGTGTCATGTTTTATTCCCACGTGTCATGTTTCATTCCCACGTGTCATGTTTCATTCCCACGTGTCATGTTTCATTCCCACGTGTCATGTTTTATTCCCACGTGTCATGTTTCATTCCCACGTGTCATGTTTCATTCCCACGTGTCATGTTTCATTCCCACGCGTCATGTTTTATTCCCACGTGTCATGTTTCATTCCCACGTGTCATGTTTCATTCCCACGTGTCATGTTTTATTCCCACGCGTCATGTTTTATTCCCACGTGTCATGTTTCATTCCCACGTGTCATGTTTCATTCCCACGTGTCATGTTTTATTCCCACGTGTCATGTTTTATTCCCACGTGTCATGTTTTATTCCCACGCGTCATGTTTTATTCCCACGTGTCATGTTTCATTCCCACGTGTCATGTTTCATTCCCACGTGTCATGTTTTATTCCCACGTGTCATGTTTCATTCCCACGTGTCATGTTTCATTCCCACGTGTCATGTTTTATTCCCACGTGTCATGTTTCATTCCCACGTGTCATGTTTTATTCCCACGTGTCATGTTTTATTCCCACGTGTCATGTTTCATTCCCACGTGTCATGTTTCATTCCCACGTGTCATGTTTTATTCCCACGTGTCATGTTTCATTCCCACGTGTCATGTTTCATTCCCACGTGTCATGTTTTATTCCCACGTGTCATGTTTTATTCCCACGTGTCATGTTTCATTCCCACTTGTCATGTTTTATTCCCACGTGTCATGTTTCATTCCCACGCGTCATGTTTCATTCCCACGTGTCATGTTTTATTCCCACGCGTCATGTTTCATTCCTACGTGTCATGTTTCATTCCCACGTGTCATGTTTTATTCCCACGTGTCATGTTTCATTCCCACGTGTCATGTTTCATTCCCACGTGTCATGTTTCATTCCCACGTGTCATGTTTCATTCCCACGTGTCATGTTTTATTCCCACGTGTCATGTTTCATTCCCACGTGTCATGTTTTATTCCCACGTGTCATGTTTTATTCCCACGTGTCATGTTTTATTCCCACGTGTCATGTTTCATTCCCACGTGTCATGTTTTATTCCCACGTGTCATGTTTCATTCCCACGTGTCATGTTTTATTCCCACGTGTCATGTTTTATTCCCACGTGTCATGTTTTATTCCCACGTGTCATGTTTCATTCCCACGTGTCATGTTTTATTCCCACGTGTCATGTTTTATTCCATGTCAACTTGGAATGAAGTGAAACACCCACGCCTCTTGTTTTACGACCCTGGTTTCGCGCCCACTCCCCACGCCCATGACTTCACGTCTACGCTCCTGGTTACACACCCACGCCTCTGGTCATACGCCCACGTCACTGGTCTCACGCCCACGCCCCTTGCCTCACGCCCACGCCCCTTGCCTCGCGCCCACGCCCACGCCCCTTGTCTCGCGCCCACGTCACTGGCTTTCACCCGCTTCTAACAGTCGTGGGCTGAGCTTGTTGTGGACGCTAGGTGAAGTTCCCTCTTACTCTTACGTAACCTTTCTGCCCACGCCCGCCGCCCACAACCTCCACTCACACCCCACACCCACATTTGCGCCTGACGCCCGCACTCCCGCCCCGCTCCCATATTTACTGCCCACACTCCCACCGTGCACGATACTGCTAGTTAAATATGGGCGAGAAACCCCTGGTCCAGTGTGTGCTGTTGTTGTTGTTGTTGTTCTTACTGCTGTTGTTGTTGTTGTTGTTGTTCTTACTGCTGCTGTTGTTGTTGTTGTTGTTCTTACTGCTGCTGTTGTTGTTGTTGTTGTTCTTACTGCTGCTGTTGTTGTTGTTGTTGTTCTTACTGCTGCTGTTGTTGTTGTTGTTGTTCTTACTGCTGTTGTTGTTGTTGTTGTTGCTGATGTTCTTACTGCTGTTGTTGTTGTTGTTGATGTTCTTACTGCTGTTGTTGTTGTTGTTGTTGCTGATGTTCTTACTGCTGTTGTTGTTGTTGTTGATGTTCTTACTGCTGTTGTTGTTGTTGTTGTTGCTGATGTTCTTACTGCTGTTGTTGTTGTTGTTGTTGTTGTTGTTGATGTTCTTACTGCTGTTGTTGTTGTTGTTGTTGTTGATGTTCTTACTGCTGTTCTTGTTATTGATGTTCTTACTGCCGTTGTTGTTATTGATGTTCTTACTGTTGTTGTTGTTATTGATGTTCTTACTGTTGTTGTTGTTATTGATGTTCTTACTGTTGTTCTTGTTAATGATGTTCTTACTGTTGTTGTTGTTATTGATGTTCTTACTGTTGTTGTTGTTATTGATGTTCTTACTGTTGTTGTTGTTATTGATGTTCTTACTGTTGTTCTTGTTATTGATGTTCTTACTGTTGTTGTTGTTATTGATGTTCTTACTGTTGTTCTTGTTATTGATGTTCTTACTGTTGTTGTTATTGATGTTCTTACTGTTGTTCTTGTTATTGATGTTCTTACTGTTGTTCTTGTTATTGATGTTCTTACTGTTGTTCTTGTTATTGATGTTCTTACTGTTGTTCTTGTTATTGATGTTCTTACTGTTATTGTTGTTATTGATGTTCTTACTGTTGTTCTTGTTATTGATGTTCTTACTGTTGTTGTTGTTATTGATGTTCTTACTGTTGTTCTTGTTATTGATGTTCTTACTGTTGTTCTTGTTATTGATGTTCTTACTGTTGTTCTTGTTATTGATGTTCTTACTGTTGTTGTTGTTATTGATGTTCTTACTGTTGTTCTTGTTATTGATGTTCTTACTGTTGTTGTTGTTATTGATGTTCTTACTGCCGTTGTTGTTATTGATGTTCTTACTGCTGTTCTTGTTATTGATGTTCTTACTGTTGTTGTTGTTATTGATGTTCTTACTGTTGTTCTTGTTATTGATGTTCTTACTGTTGTTGTTATTGATGTTCTTACTGTTGTTGTTGTTATTGATGTTCTTACTGTTGTTCTTGTTATTGATGTTCTTACTGTTGTTGTTGTTATTGATGTTCTTACTGTTGTTCTTGTTATTGATGTTCTTACTGTTGTTGTTGTTATTGATGTTCTTACTGTTGTTCTTGTTATTGATGTTCTTACTGTTGTTCTTGTTATTGATGTTCTTACTGTTGTTCTTGTTATTGATGTTCTTACTGTTGTTGTTATTGATGTTCTTACTGTTGTTGTTGTTATTGATGTTCTTACTGTTGTTCTTGTTATTGATGTTCTTACTGTTGTTGTTATTGATGTTCTTACTGTTGTTCTTGTTATTGATGTTCTTACTGTTGTTGTTGTTATTGATGTTCTTACTGTTGTTCTTGTTATTGATGTTCTTACTGTTGTTCTTGTTATTGATGTTCTTACTGTTGTTGTTGTTATTGATGTTCTTACTGTTGTTGTTGTTATTGATGTTCTTACTGTTGTTCTTGTTATTGATGTTCTTACTGTTGTTCTTGTTATTGATGTTCTTACTGTTGTTGTTGTTATTGATGTTCTTACTGTTGTTGTTGTTATTGATGTTCTTACTGTTGTTCTTGTTATTGATGTTCTTACTGTTGTTGTTGTTATTGATGTTCTTATTGCTGTTGTTGTTATTGATGTTCTTACTGTTGTTGTTGTTATTGATGTTCTTACTGCTGTTGTTGTTATTGATGTTCTTACTGCCGTTGTTGTTATTGATGTTCTTACTGTTGTTGTTGTTATTGATGTTCTTACTGCCGTTGTTGTTATTGATGTTCTTACTGCCGTTGTTGTTATTGATGTTCTTACTGTTGTTGTTGTTATTGATGTTCTTACTGCTGTTGTTGTTATTGATGTTCTTATTGTTGTTCTTGTTAATGATGTTCTTACTGTTGTTGTTGTTATTGATGTTCTTACTGTTGTTGTTGTTATTGATGTTCTTACTGTTGTTGTTGTTATTGATGTTCTTACTGTTGTTCTTGTTATTGATGTTCTTACTGTTGTTGTTGTTATTGATGTTCTTACTGTTGTTCTTGTTATTGATGTTCTTACTGTTGTTGTTATTGATGTTCTTACTGTTGTTCTTGTTATTGATGTTCTTACTGTTGTTCTTGTTATTGATGTTCTTACTGTTGTTCTTGTTATTGATGTTCTTACTGTTGTTCTTGTTATTGATGTTCTTACTGTTATTGTTGTTATTGATGTTCTTACTGTTGTTCTTGTTATTGATGTTCTTACTGTTGTTGTTGTTATTGATGTTCTTACTGTTGTTCTTGTTATTGATGTTCTTACTGTTGTTCTTGTTATTGATGTTCTTACTGTTGTTCTTGTTATTGATGTTCTTACTGTTGTTGTTGTTATTGAT
This sequence comes from Cherax quadricarinatus, assembly GCF_038502225.1. NCBI lineage: Eukaryota > Metazoa > Arthropoda > Malacostraca > Decapoda > Parastacidae > Cherax > Cherax quadricarinatus. Next base: position 95,088,159 of record NC_091292.1, read on the forward strand.
GTTCTTACTGTTGTTCTTGTTATTGATGTTCTTACTGTTGTTGTTGTTATTGATGTTCTTACTGCCGTTGTTGTTATTGATGTTCTTACTGCTGTTCTTGTTATTGATGTTCTTACTGTTGTTGTTGTTATTGATGTTCTTACTGTTGTTCTTGTTATTGATGTTCTTACTGTTGTTGTTATTGATGTTCTTACTGTTGTTGTTGTTATTGATGTTCTTACTGTTGTTCTTGTTATTGATGTTCTTACTGTTGTTGTTGTTATTGATGTTCTTACTGTTGTTCTTGTTATTGATGTTCTTACTGTTGTTGTTGTTATTGATGTTCTTACTGTTGTTCTTGTTATTGATGTTCTTACTGTTGTTCTTGTTATTGATGTTCTTACTGTTGTTCTTGTTATTGATGTTCTTACTGTTGTTGTTATTGATGTTCTTACTGTTGTTGTTGTTATTGATGTTCTTACTGTTGTTCTTGTTATTGATGTTCTTACTGTTGTTGTTATTGATGTTCTTACTGTTGTTCTTGTTATTGATGTTCTTACTGTTGTTGTTGTTATTGATGTTCTTACTGTTGTTCTTGTTATTGATGTTCTTACTGTTGTTCTTGTTATTGATGTTCTTACTGTTGTTGTTGTTATTGATGTTCTTACTGTTGTTGTTGTTATTGATGTTCTTACTGTTGTTCTTGTTATTGATGTTCTTACTGTTGTTCTTGTTATTGATGTTCTTACTGTTGTTGTTGTTATTGATGTTCTTACTGTTGTTGTTGTTATTGATGTTCTTACTGTTGTTCTTGTTATTGATGTTCTTACTGTTGTTGTTGTTATTGATGTTCTTATTGCTGTTGTTGTTATTGATGTTCTTACTGTTGTTGTTGTTATTGATGTTCTTACTGCTGTTGTTGTTATTGATGTTCTTACTGCCGTTGTTGTTATTGATGTTCTTACTGTTGTTGTTGTTATTGATGTTCTTACTGCCGTTGTTGTTATTGATGTTCTTACTGCCGTTGTTGTTATTGATGTTCTTACTGTTGTTGTTGTTATTGATGTTCTTACTGCTGTTGTTATTGATGTTCTTACTGTTGTTGTTGTTATTGATGTTCTTACTGCTGTTGTTGTTATTGATGTTCTTACTGTTGTTGTTGTTATTGATGTTCTTACTGCCGTTGTTGTTATTGATGTTCTTACTGTTGTTGTTGTTATTGATGTTCTTACTGCCGTTGTTGTTATTGATGTTCTTACTGCCGTTGTTGTTATTGATGTTCTTACTGTTGTTGTTGTTATTGATGTTCTTACTGCTGTTGTTGTTGTTGTTGTTGTTGATGTTCTTACTGCTGTTGATGTTATTGATGTTCTTACTGTTGTTGTTGTTGTTGTTGATGTTCTTACTGTTGTTGTTGTTATTGATGTTCTTACTGTTGTTGTTGTTATTGATGTTCTTACTGTTGTTGTTGTTGTTGTTATTGATGTTCTTACTACTGTTGATGTTATTGATGTTCTTACTGTTGTTGTTGTTGTTATTGATGTTCTTACTGTTGTTGTTGTTATTGATGTTCTTACTGCTGTTGTTGTTATTGATGTTCTTACTGCCGTTGTTGTTATTGATGTTCTTACTGTTGTTGTTGTTATTGATATTCTTACTGCCGTTGTTGTTATTGATGTTCTTACTGCCGTTGTTGTTATTGATGTTCTTACTGTTGTTTTTGTTGTTATTGATGTTCTTACTGTTGTTGTTGTTGTTATTGATGTTCTTACTGCCGTTGTTGTTATTGATGTTCTTACTGTTGTTGTTGTTGTTATTCATATTCTTACTGCTGTTTTTGTTACTGATGTTCTTTCTGCTGCTGTTCTTTTGTCTGCTGCTGCCATCAAACAAACACACCCTGGTACCAACAAACACACCCTGGTACCAACAAACACCCTGGTACCAACAAACACACCCTGGGACCAACAAACACACTCTGGTACCAACAAACACACCCTGGTACCAACAAACACACCCTGGTACCAACAAACACACCCTGGTACCAACAAACACACCCTGGTACCAACAAACACCCTGGTACCAACAAAGACCCTGGTACCAACAAACACACCCTGGTACCAACAAACACACCCTGGGACCAACAAACACACTCTGGTACCAACAAACACACCCTGGGACCAACAAACACACCCTGGTACCAACAAACACACCTTGGTACCAACAAACACACCCTGGCACCAACAAACACGCCCTGGCACCAACAAACACACCTTGGTACCAACAAACACACCTTGGTACCAACAAACACACCTTGGCACCAACAAACACACCCTGGCACCAACAAACACACCTTGGTACCAACAAACACACCCTGACACCAACAAACACACCCTGGCACCAACAAACACACCTTGGTACCAACAAACACGCCCTGGCGCCAACAAACACACCTTGGTACCAACAAACACACTCTGGCACCAACAAACACACCCTGGCACTAACACCCCGGAACACCCTCCAGGTAGGTAGGCAGTGCCATCTAGAGCGATGCCAAGGAGGTCAACTTGGAACCAGTACTACACAGAGGTAAAATCAGAACCAGTGTCATCTAAAATGACGTCTAAAAGGTCAAGATGGCACCAGATGCACCTGAAATAAGGCCCAGGAGGCCAAGATGGCATCAGTACTACACAGGAAGTCCAGGAGGTCAAGATGGCACAAGTTCTACACAGGAGGTCAAGATGACAGCAATGCCACACAGGAGGTCAACATGCACCAGTGTTATACAGGAGGTCTAGGTCAAGATGGTACCACTGTTACACAGGAGGTCCAGGATGTCAAAATGGCACCAGTGTTACACGGGAGGTCAAGATGGTACCAGTGCTACACAGGAGGTCTAGGTCAAGATGGTACCACTGTTACACAGGAGGTCCAGGATGTCAAAATGGCACCAGTGTTACACGGGAGGTCAAGATGGTACCAGTGCTACACAGGAGGTCTAGGTCAAGATGGTACCAGTGCTACACAGGAGGTCTAGGTCAAGATGGTACCACTGTTACACAGGAGGTCCAGGATGTCAAAATGGCACCAGTGTTACACGGGAGGTCAAGATGGTACCAGTGCTACACAGGAGGTCTAGGTCAAGATGGTACCACTGTTACACAGGAGGTCCAGGATGTCAAAATGGCACCAGTGTTACACGGGAGGTCAAGATTGTACCAGTGTTACACAGGAAGTCAAGATGGTACAAGTGTTACACAGGAGGTCCAGGAGGTCAAGATCTCACCAGTGTTACACAGGTCAAGATGGTACTAGTATTACACAGGAGGTCAAGATGATACTAGTGTTACACAGGAGGTCAAGATGATACTATTGTTACACAGGAGGTCAAGATGTCACCAACGAAACACAGGAGGCCCAGGAGGTCAAGATGGCACCAGTGCTACACATGAGGTCAAGATGGCACCAGTGTTACACAGGAGGTCAAGATGGCACCAGTCTTACACAGGAGGCCCAGGAGGTCAAGATGGCACCAGTGCTACACATAAGGTCAAGATGGCACCAGTGCTACACATGAGGTCAAGATGGCACCAGTCTTACACAGGAGGCCCAGGAGGTCAAGATGGCACCAGTGTTACACAGGAGGCCCAGGAGATCACGATGGCACCAGTGTTACACAGGAGGTCAAGATGGCACCAGTATTACACAGGAGGTCAAGATGGCACTAGTGTTACACAGGAGGTCCAGGAGGTCAAGATGGTACCAATGCTACACAGGAGGCCCAGAAGGTCAAGATGGCACCAATGCTACACAGGAGGCCCAGAAGATCAAGATGGCACCAATGCTACACATGAGGTCAAGATGGCACCAATGTTACACAGGGGGTCAAGATGGCACCAGTGTTATACAGAAGGCCCAGGAGGTCAAGGTGGCACCAGTGCTACACAGGAGGTCTAGGTCAAGATGGTACTAGTGTTACACGGGGGTCTAGGTCAAGATGGCACCAGTGCTACATAGGAGGTGTAGGTCAAGATGGAACCAGTGCTACACAGGAGATCCAGGTCAAGATGGCACCAATGCTACACAGGAGGTCCAGGTCAAGATGGCACCAGTGCTACATAGGAGGTGTAGGTCAAGATGGTACTAGTGTTACACAGGGGGTCTAGGTCAAGATGGCACCAGTGCTACATACGAGGTGTAGGTCAAGATGGCACCAGTGCTACACAGGAGGTCCAGGTCAAGATGGCACCAGTGCTACATAGGAGGTGTAGGTAAAGATGGCACCAGTGCTACACGAGAGGTCCAGGTAAAGATGTTACCAGTGCTACACAGGAGGTCCGAGAGGTCAACATGACATCAAGGCCACCTAGGAGGTCAACCAGGTCAAGATGGCACCACCACCTAGGAGGCCCAGGAGGCCAGGAGTGCCCGCCACCGACCTGGTAAGTGCCCACATACCCTCGAAGCTTGTTTCTTCGTGGGCGAATGACGCCTAGTTTCACAACCTCTGTTACCTTTCTCTTGTTCTTTGATACCAGGGTGTGTTTGTTGGTGTCAGGGTGTGTTTGTTGGTACCAGGGTGTGTTTGTTGGTACCAGGGTGTATTTGTTGGTACCAGGGTGTGTTTGTTGGTACCAGGGTGTGTTTGTTGGTACCAGGGTGTGTTTGTTGGTGCCAGGGTGTGTTTGTTGGTACCAGGGTGTGTTTGTTGGTACCAGGGTGTGTTTGTTGGTACCAGGGTGTGTTTGTTGGTACCAGGGTGTATTTGTTGGTACCAGGGTGTGTTTGTTGGTACCAGGGCGTGATTGTTGGTACCAGGGTGTGTTTGTTGGTACCAGGGTGTGCTTGTTGGTACCAGGGTGTGTTTGTTGGTACCAGGGTGTGTTTGTTGGTACCAGGGTGTATTTGTTGGTACCAGGGTGTGTTTGTTGGTACCAGGGTGTGTTTGTTGGTACCAGGGTGTGTTTGTTGGTGCCAGGGTGTGTTTGTTGGTGTCAGGGTGTTTTTGTTGGTAACAGGGTGTGTTTGTTGGTACCAGGGTGTATTTGTTGGTACCAGGGTGTGTTTGTTGGTACCAGGGTGTGTTTGTTGGTACCAGGGTGTGTTTGTTGGTGCCAGGGTGTGTTTGTTGGTACCAGGGTGTGTTTGTTGGTACCAGGGTGTGTTTGTTGGTACCAGGGTGTGTTTGTTGGTACCAGGGTGCATTTGTTGGTACCAGGGTGTGTTTGTTGGTACCAGGGCGTGATTGTTGGTACCAGGGTGTGTTTGTTGGTACCAGGGTGTGCTTGTTGGTACCAGGGTGTGTTTGTTGGTACCAGGGTGTGTTTGTTGGTGCCAGGGTGTGTTTGTTGGTACCAGGGTGTATTTGTTGGTACCAGGGTGTGTTTGTTGGTACCAGGGTGTATTTGTTGGTACCAGGGTGTGTTTGTTGGTACCAGGGTGTGTTTGTTGGTACCAGGGTGTGTTTGTTGGTGCCAGGGTGTGTTTGTTGGTACCAGGGTGTGTTTGTTGGTACCAGGGTGTGTTTGTTGGTACCAGGGTGTGTTTGTTGGTACCAGGGTGTATTTGTTGGTACCAGGGTGTGTTTGTTGGCACCAGGGCGTGATTGTTGGTACCAGGGTGTGTTTGTTGGTACCAGGGTGTGTTTGTTGGCACCAGGGTGTGTTTGTTGGTACCAGGGTGTGTTTGTTGGTACCAGGGTGTGTTTGTTGGTACCAGGGTGTGTTTGTTGGTACCAGGGTGTGTTTGTTGGTACCAGGGTGTGTTTGTTGGTCCCAGGGTGTGTTTGTTGGTACCAGGGTGTGTTTGTTGGTATCAGGGTGTATTTGTTGGTACCAGGGTGTGTTTGTTGGTACCAGGGTGTGTTTGTTGGTACCAGGGTGTGTTTGTTGGTACCAGGGTGCGTTTGTTGGTACCAGGGTGTGTTTGTTGGTACCAGGGTATGTTTGTTGGTACCAGGGTGTGTTTGTTGGTGTTGCAACCCCTGAATGGGTTACAATGATTATTATGTATATATAATGTATATTACCTTTTCATTTAATTTTATATTGCTTATATTTGCGATAATAGCTAAATCGTAAATGTATGACTTTATATTATTATTTGACTGTTATATTCTTATTTGACTTATGTTGTTAGGATGTACATAATATGTGCTCAGTTCAAGTCTTGATTGTCAAACTACTGTAATTATCGCTTGTCGCTCGTTATACTGCCGGCTTCTGAGCTGTGCTGTCCACGGGGCTATCACGTGATCGAGGGGGGGTGTCCTCACCTCTCGTGAAGTATTCAGTCTGCTCTAGACTCGCTTGGTGTATTGTCACAGTCAGGGTTTTTCCTATGCTGAACTTAGATTCAGTAGTATGGGAGTTTTGTAACTTTTGTGGAGGATCTACTGATGGTCCCTACTTAGTGTCGTTATATTATCTCCTTGATCCTGATTGTGTCGCAGTCACTTGTTATATGGCTATTGGGCTTAGCATTCTTTTCATTGTTCAAGCAGACTGTTCTGGTTGCCAGTCGGTCAAGAAGTTAGTTTATGTGAGGACTTTGTCAGTCACTTGTTTAAGTCTAGTCGAATCGTGAGACATAGTGAACTACTTAGAGCACTTACACACATACACACTTACTTGTACATATTTGTAATATCTTATTAAATGTTAATGTACCAGAAGGTACTTAAGAATTATAAATGTGATATGTGCTTTCAGCACAATAATATTGAACTCGAGAGATTGATTTTATTTTGATTACTGTGATTAATTTAATTTAATTTAATTTGATAATATACCTCTAGACAACTTAATGATTAATAAATTTATTAAATTTTAATTTCTCTAGTTAGTAGCCTACCAGTTGTAATCCTGAAGCACTATTGAATAATACTGAATTTTAATGGATAATTGGACAAGGATACTGACTACTTGTTACGAAAACCCAGTAACAGGCTGGATGCTAGAAGGGCAGTCCTTTCTAGTATTCACTGGAGATCTCTAAGCTTTTAGAATCGTGTTTTTTGTAACAAATGGGGGCCTGTCCGGGAGGCTCTTGATCCAAGGTGTTGGAGAAATTGTCCAGTTTGACATACTAGTAACTCTATGATCAAACACTCTGAGTACTTTCCTAATCTGAAGACTTTGAGTTTAGTCTTGTACAACATACCAGGTGGATGTATGTACCTGACTGAGTCTCTTCATCCAAGGAGATGGAAATACTGTTTGAGTTCTAGCTCTAAGACAACCAACACTAAAATTCCTATTAGGATTATAGTTTCCCATAATCACTCTCTCGTTGTACAATTATTTTCGTGATGTATGCCAAAGTGAAACAGTTAATTGATACTCTGACTTTGTCTGAGTTAAGTACATTAAAACTTCAGACGTGTTGGCAAGTAGCCAATTATCTCGGTGTGACGTATAACAGGAATTACACCGCTGAAACTGTCAGAGCATTAATTAAAGATATATTGTTTCCTGCTCATACAGAGATGTCTGATTATGATTCAGATTCAGAAAGCCTGTGTCACAATTAGGAAGCATGACTCTATTTGATTACTTAGAAGAGAGAGCAACTACTGCAGAAGTGTCTGAGCCTAGTGTAGCTCAGTTCTCGCTCGCTCCTTCCTTCAGTGACACTATAGTACAGAGTATAGCTGGTAGTATGACACAGCCTAATACTAGTACAGTGTATGATACACCTGTATCTACTTATCCTAGACCAGATCTAGACAATCTAGAGACGGCTGGACGAAGTGTCCGACCTAAGGACAGTCCAGAAAGACATGTTAATTTCCCTACTCCTCCATTACCTACTGGTCCTATCTCTCAGGAACAGTTTGAGAGGTTTGAACGCCTCATTATGTTGCAGACTGCACAAATAGAGGCACAGAGGAAAATGAACGAAGAAGATTTCCAAAGAGAAAATGTTCGTCTGTTAAGACAACAGACTGATAGATCACAGGACACATTTAATGTGCAGAAAGCTGCATCCATGGTTCTGAAGTTTTTTGAAAGTGACTTAGACACATATTTTGATGTGTTTGAGAACCAGGCACGTGCTATGAATTGGCCACGTAAGCACTGGGCTACATTGTTGCATACTGCTTTGACGGGAAGAGCTCAAACCTGTACTGCAGCTTTGCCATTTAACAAGTACATTAGTTATGACGCTGTCAAACAAACAATTCTAGAGACATATAACTTGTTACCTGTAAGTTATCAAAGAGCATTTTGTACGTTACAACGACGACAAGATCAAACTTGTGTAGAGTTTGCTCGTGAGAAAAAGGCTGCATTTCAGAGGTGGTGTAGGTCTGCCAAGTGTAACAACTACGACAGCCTTGTTCAGTTGTTACTACATGAAGAGTTTAACAACTGTATGTCTCCCGACATACAAGAATATCTAATCGATCATACTACCTCGGATATTCTGGAAACTGCAGCATTAGCAGACAATTACGAGATTTCTCACAAACTTGTACGTACTAAAAAACAGAGAAACAAGGTAACTAAAGATTGTCCTAGAAGTTGGCAACATAAATCAGCTGCTCATTGCCGGCCTGATGTACCTGCTACTGTAACTTCTCGTACCTTTACCAGGAAAACTCACAATCCTGAATCTGTCTCTGTGGCTAGACAGAAATCTGATATCGAGAAGAAGAAAGTTAAATGTACCTATTATAACAGAAAAGGACATACTAGAGAGTATTGCTATAAGTTAGGAAGAGATACGAGATACAGTCGTGTGGCTGGCGCCCCCACTCAAGTCGTATCCTCTTCCGAGCAACAAAGGCACCAAAATCCTAGCAATTCCTCTTATCCTACTGTTTTAGATAATGTTACTCAGGATAGATGACTAGCGTCAGAAAGTGTATCTGACGAAAAGATTCGTTCAGCGATGAGTCCTTACTTTTCGAGAGATAAAGTAGGATTTGACGAATCACATCTAACTGAGATAATTTCTTTCAGAGACACTGGCAGTTATCTCATGTTATTAAGAGAAGATGTACTGCCCATAACTGACGATACCTATTGCAAGATAGATGTATTGTTAGAAGCCTATGGAGGGGCTGTTATAAAAGTGCCTCTGCACAAAGCTTATATTGAAACAAGCTATTATACTGGTTATATTTCAGTGGGTATATCCAGTGGTGTATTTCCCATCAGGTCAGTGGACTTGTTGATAGGGAACGATATCCTTCATGCTGGTATATGTAAAGAACTACTTGTGATTGATAATAACACTGATGATAATTATGCCATTGAAGCTTGTAGAGAGAAACCTATTTTATTTCCTCTCAGTGCAATTACTAGAGCTATGTCAAAGATACAACAACCATCCTTGTCTCCTGTTGAGTTAGTGGATGACAATGATTTGGGCTTGAATATGTTGTTTAGTGACGCTCTGCGCCCAGGGTCATTAACACTGACTCCCCCCGGTCATCAACCTAGTCAGGACACACCTGACGTTAAATTTCTTACTCATGATGATTTAATCAAGGATCAGTTTGTTGATCAGTCACTGGAAAGACTGAGAGATATAGCAGTTACTGAGAGTGAAGCAAAGGATCTCGATAATTGTTACTATTATAGTAACGGTGTACTGATGGAGAAAAATACATGTAAGTTGTCAGCTGATAGTGTTTCCACCACAGTCAAGCATTTCGTAGTGTTACCAGTTACATTTCGTGAACAAGCCATTGATTTTGCTCACAATAGTCCCATAGGAGGACATTTGGGTGTCAAGAAGACACTCGGTAAACTGGCAAAACATTTTACTTGGCCAAAGATGAAGGAAACAGTAGCTGATCATGTGCGACGTTGCCACGTGTGTCAAGTGACAGGCAAGCCAGCGAACACACCTCCACCTGCGCCTCTCATTCCTATCACCGTGCATGGTGAACCATTCTCACGTCTTATTATTGATTGTGTTGGTCCTTTGCCTAGAACCAAACTAGGAAACCAATACTTATTTACTATTATGGACGCTGCAACACGCTATCCCGAAGCTATTCCTATGAGAAAAATTAATGCTCGTGCTATTGTGAGAGCGCTGATGAAATTTTTCTCCCAGGTTGGATTGCCACGAGAGATACAATCAGATCAGGGATCTAACTTCACTTCTAAGATCTTTCGAGAAGCATTATCCCACCTAGGAATAAAGTCTGTACTTTCAACCAGTTATCATCCACAGTCACAAGGTGCTCTAGAGAGATTTCATCAGACACAGAAGTCCATGATGAGAGCTTATTGTGAACATTTTTCAAGAGACTGGGATGAGGGTATACCTTTTCTTCTGTTCGCTATGAGAGAAAGTGAGCAAGAAAGCCTCGGATTTAGTCCTTTTGAATTAATATTTGGACACCAAGTGCGTGGTCCTCTCGCAGTGTTAAAAGACGTGTGGACAGGAAAATCAAATCCATCATTGAGTACTTCACCTTCATTAATGCAGCAACATTTGACAGCCGCTAGAGAGCTAGCTTCGAAAAACCTAGTTTCAGCCCAAGCTAGAATGAAGCAACATTATGACAAGCGTGCTGTCTCTCGTTCTTTTAAAGCAGGAGATAAGGTGATGGCTAGGAAATTAGTACCAGGTCATGCTCTACGAGCCAGGTATGATGGTCCCCTGGAAGTAGTGAAAAAGCTTAGCGACGTAAATTATTTGGTACGTACGTCTGGGAAAAAGAAATCTAATCATGTGTACCATGTTAACCAGCTCAAGACATACTACGCTAGTCCTCTACCTACTACTTCTATTCTTCCTAGGACAGAGGAAGAAAACGTCAGTCTACCTGACATCTCTAGAGGTATAGAGGTTCGTTTAGAAAATTCAGTGACTCTACAATCACTAGACGATTTTCTTAGTAACCTTGGGATTGATAAAGCTGGTGATATTAAAAACATGATTTTGCATTTCCCTGAATTGTTCGGTGATGTTCCTAAACGTTGTACTCTGGGTGTACATGACGTTGATGTACAGGGAGCATCACCCATTAAGCAATCACCATATAGGATGAGTCCAACAAAGCATAAAGCATTGAGAGAAGAGGTTGATTTTCTGTTATCTCACGGACTTATTGAGCGCAGTAAAAGTCCATGGGCATCTCCCTGTATTTTAGTGCCTAAACCTGACGGTAGTTTCAGGATGTGCACTGATTACAGGAAAGTGAACTCTGTCACCTTGCCTGATGGTTATCCTCTACCTCGCATTGACGACCTTATTGATCGTGTGTAAGGAGCCCAGTTTGTCAGCCGTTTAGATCTCTTACGAGGCTATTATCAAGTCCCGCTTACTGAACGTGCTCAAGAAATATCTGCTTTTACTGTTCAAGGGAGTTCGTCACAACCATTGAGAAGTGAGGACGTGCGCTGCTCATTTACCAACATGGCGCTGCAGAGCTACAGGCGCATCAACACTGTTTGCGTTGAGTTGACCCGTGGGGCTGTCACTGGAGCCACGATGGACTTGTTACTACCGGCGATTATCCGTGATACCTACGGTATCGCAAATGAAGAGATATGTGGTGTAGCACTTAATGGGACGACACGGATCTTCGTTAAAATGACGTCAGCAAATGTTTATGAAGCGGTGGTGGATAAGTATCAAGAGACCATTATAGCCGTCAATTCAGCTGTATCAGTACGTCTACATGATGTATCACGACACTACACATGGGTTAAAATAAGGAATGTGCCTTTTGAGGCGAATGAATTTGTTATAAAAGATGAACTACGTAATTATGGTACGGTTCATATGGCCTCTGCAGGTCGGTGGGCCGCTGGACCTTATGCTGGAAGTTTGGAGGGAACATATTCAGTCAAAATGACCTTACGCCATCCCATACCGTCCTATATTATGTTGCAAGCATTTCGAACTCAAGTATATGTAACATATGCGGGGCAACGTCGTACGTGTCGGCTGTGTGGATCGTATGACCACATAGCGGCACAGTGTGGTAAGCGTCGTGGGAATCTCCAAATATCGCAACAGCAACAACCGGAAGAGGTCGAGGAAGTGGAGGGACGAGAACAGTCTTATGCTCACCCGTCTCGACAACGGACATCTTGGAGTGAAGAGGTAGAATAAGCGCAGGAGAATGCTTTGGAGGATGCAAAACAGCGAGAAGAATCACCATCACTGGACATAAATAAAGTATTTGAAGAGACTCTGCCCACTATGGGGGACGAGGATGTAGCATCGTCAACCGTGTGGAGGATCCAGGTGCAAATTTGGGATCGGTTGAGCATCATGGTGAGGCGACGGATGAAAGCATTGAGTCTGGGGTGTCGCATGGTATGATGGTAAATATAGCAGAAGTGGAGGTGCATCATGATAGTACTAAAGAAATCCCAATGCAGGTGGAGGGTAGGACGCGAAAGCGAACTGCGACCCCACCAGACTCAGACGACGTGCTTACTCCTGCCCAAAGGCCAGGGAAAAAGTCTTGGGCGGATGTACAGAGGAAAGGGAACAGTGAATCCACGAAACAAGAGTTTATCAAGGTGATTCCCAAAAAAGGGGAGAGGGATAGAGGTGTAAAATGTATAAGTGAAAAGTCTATACCTAGAACCAAAGGAAAATCCCATTAATTGACTTTAAGGTTTTGACAATAAATATTAACGGTTTGAGATCTGAGCGGAAGCGAAAGTGGTTTAATGAATTTTTGGTGAGTCTAGATGTGGATGTGGTATTTATCCAAGAACACAATTACAGAATTGGATATGAGTTAGAATTAGATGGTTACGATGTGTATATGGAATATGCGACGAGGTTAAAAGGAGGCGTCGCCATTCTGGTAAAGGAAAATAGCCCGTTTGTAGTACGCCATAGTGAAAGGGGGGAGGGGAGAGTGATTAGGGTGGATGGTTTATGGGGTAGAGTACATATAAGTTTTGTATGTGTATATGGGCCGGCCGAGGGAGATGTACGACTTAAAACTCATTTTGTACAAGATGTATTAGTATATCATCTACGTAGTTTACCAAATGTAGCGATAATAGGGGGAGACTGGAATTGTGTAATACGACGAAAAGATGTGGAGCCTCGAGGAGCGGGTTGTTGCTTGGGGTTCCTGGGAGATTTATTGACGAGTGTGGGATTAATGGATGTGTGTGGGGGGGGGGCAATGTGGAGCATACTTTCATTAGACGAGATTATGCGGCAAGATTAGATAGAATGTACGTGTCTAGTGCGGTTACAGTGCGGAGAGTGAGTGTGATAAATGTGGTTTTTTCGGATCATAGAGGAGTTGTAATGGATGTAGATATTGAGGGTGTGCCTAGAAGGGGTCCGTCATTTTGGAAATTAAATGTAAAGTTATTGAAGAGAGAGGAAAGTCGTTTGTCTTTTGGGCATATGTGGGAACGCCTTGTGGTTGAAGCACCTGGAGATGTGGCTTTGGTTAATTTGTGGGAAATGATAGCCAAAAAGGGAATTAAGGAATTTTATATTAGTCAGGGAGTGAGATATAATCAGTTACAGTATGGTTTCCAACGATATTTAGAGGGGCAGTTGCGCGACTGCTATGTACAAACGAATGCTAATTATCCTGTTACAGAAATTGAACGAATTAAGGAGCAACTACGAAATTTACAAAACGAAAGGTTTGATGGGGAAAGGCTTAAGGGTGGAATCGAAGAGGTTTTGTGGGGAGATCGGCCGTCGGCGTGAGTGTTGAGGAATCAACACAGACGTCGCAAAGCAATGGAGTTAATGGGGTTGAATGTCCAGGTAGGTATGCAGGGGTATAGAGTGAATCAGGTGTTGACGACGACGGAGGGTATGAGTGGGTATATTGATGCTTGGGTTAAATTGAAAACGCAAAGTGTTGGAATAAGTGAAATTGCATTGCAGTCAATCGGTAGGTTTGTGCGTTGTGAGCTGGAGGAGCATGATCGTTTGATGTTGGGAGGGCCGATAACGGAGCGTGAGACTTGGGAGGCTTTATCTGGGGCGCAATTGGGTAAGGCGCCAGGAATAGATGGGTTGCCCAGCGACTTTTATATTCAAAATTGGAACGTTTTAAAGGGGTTTTTGGTACGTTTATTCAATATCATGAAGCGGGATGGGGTTTTAGGGGAACAACAAAGGTTGGCTGTGGTCGTCCTAGTTCCTAAAGGCGAGCCATTAACGGTTAAAGATTATCGTGCAATCTCGTTATTATGTGGGGACTATAAAATTTTTGGAAGGATCTTGGCCAACAGAATAAAAAAAGTCCTGGGCAAAGTGATTGACAAGGGACAATATGGGGTGCCGGGCAGGTCTATGTATGAAGGTCACGGTATGATTAGAAGTTTTATTGAAGAAAGAGTAAGATTGGGAGGGGGGGGTATTAGCTATAGATTGGGAGGCGGCATATGATAGTGTGGAACGGGAGACGTTATGGAAGATAATGAGATGGCAGGGGTTTGGGGCGGAAATTATATCATGGGCCAAATTAATGTATCAAGAGGCATCTTTGCGTGTGCAGGTGAATGGGAGGTTGGGAGATCGGATTCAGATGGGAAGGGGTTTGCGTCAAGGTTGTCCCCTTTCACAAATTTTTTTTGCTTGTTTTCAAGATCCCTTTTATAGAGGGATAAGGGTTTTATTGGAAGCAAATGGGATGGGTAATGTAAGGGGTGGGGGAGCGGGCATTGTTGGATATGTCGACGACACGACGATTTTGGTGAGAGAAAACATGGATTTGATTCGGGTAGAAAAGTTAGTGAAAGTTTTTGAAAAGGCTTCTGGCATGACGATCAACATGGGGAAAACAAAGTATATGAATCTTGGAAAAGGGTCGCGTGAGGAAGGAATGGTAGCTGAAAGGTGGGAAAGGGTGGACCAAATAAAGATATGTGGGATCGTTTATGTAAATGATATCAAGTCAGCACAACAAATAAATTCCGTGCGTATCGTTGATAGTGTTCTGAAGCGTCTTAGTGGGTTAAGAGCTGCTAATTTAAGATTGCAACAAAGGGTGATAACAACGAATGTGCTATTATATAGTAAACTATGGCATGTTACGGTAATATTTCCGATACTTCGTTGTGAATTAAAAAGGTTACAAAAAAGTGTTTTTAGATTCATTTGGGGAACAGGGAGCGAATGGTTAAGTAGAGCGGTAGTCACACTCCCCGTTGGCCGTGGAGGGCTGGGTCTTATAGATGTCGAAAAGAGGATAATAAGTATGTATTTAAAACATAGTTATAAGCGGGAGGGGGGGGCGAAAGAAGACGGTCTTCATAGGATACATCAGGATATGCGGCGGTGGTGGGGGGGTCGGGAGTTCATGATAGGTGAGGCAATGTTACGGGTCTTCATAAACGTGAGGGATCACTCACAAATTAAATTGAGAAATCTTGATAGGGCAGATGGTAAGGCTGTGGTAGCGGCGGTAGAAGGAGTTTATCCCATGTATGATTGGCATAATATTTGGGGGCGTTTAAATAAATTGCGTTTAAAACCTAAAGTCAGAGAAGATAATTATGTATAGATTTTTACATGGAATCTTGCCGTCAGGAATGGTTTTATTCTATAAGAGAATACGAGAGGATGGGGAATGCAAGGATTGTAGAGGATTGGCGACTATTTATCATACAGTATATTTTTGCGATTGTATTGAACTTATAAGGGTTTGGATGGGTAAGGTTTTAAGGTTAGTGGGGGGAGGGGGTTTGCAGGTTTTGAGGGTTTTAAGTTTAGATATAACTGGGGTGAATAAAAGGGTTGAGAATGCGATTGGGTATATGATTACGGATTATATATACATGATGTGGGCTATGAGGGAGGCGGACGTGCGTGCAAGATTTAATGCATTGGCAGCAACTTTTTATAGGACACAGTGTAGAAATAAAGAGGTGTATGGAGGGAGATGGGAGAGAGATTTTAGTGAGGGTTATCGAAATTTCACATTAAGGGATTTATGGGATTTGCAAAATGGGTAAGGGGATACGACGGGCTATTTTCCTAGACTTGGGTGTGAGCATGGAGAGCTGTTTATATGGATGTATAATTGAGTTTTGATATCTAGAGGCAATAGGGTTATTACCCCGAGGGTTTCAGCAACTACACAGTTATCATTTAGAAAGGTGTAGCACTACGATTGCATATTTATCATGTATAAATCATTTCAAGGACTTTATGATGAAAATTTTCAATGAGACTCAAATATGTTATAGGTGTCTTTACTGTTTTTGATTCAATTGTAAGTGGTAAAAAGTGTTTCCTAGCATATAGCAATTGGTTTTTATTTTATGTTATATTTTATGCTGTGTTACAGTGTGCTTTTCAGTAATATTATATTACATGTAACTAGATTGCATTATTTTTCTTTGTTTTGCTGAAATGTAAAATATCACATCGTAGTTTTGTTTTGTTATATTGGATGTTTTTATAGTGACTTTTAGTATTATACCGTTTCCTTCTTTGAATACTAAATACCTATGTATGTTAAGATCTCGTGATAATCACCAATATTAATGTTTTGAGTATCGTGGTGCTCTGTTAAGCACCTGAGATCTTAGAATTAGTCTTGCATACGTGTTTGACAGGCAGAAACCTCACCTAGTATGTGCCTGATGTAGTCTCATGTAGTGTAATGTGTGTGCTTGTGTGTGTCATTGTGCGTGTTTGTTTGTTTTGTTTATCTCTGTTTTATTGTACAATCTTCATAATTTCCAGTGTTTGATGTTTGGTAATATGTAACCTTGTTAGAGATGTTCTTGAACAAATAAAA
The DNA here is from genome assembly GCF_038502225.1 of Cherax quadricarinatus. NCBI lineage: Eukaryota > Metazoa > Arthropoda > Malacostraca > Decapoda > Parastacidae > Cherax > Cherax quadricarinatus. The sequence continues at coordinate 95,104,858 of NC_091292.1, forward strand.
CAATATCACTGTAATGTATAGTGTTGTGTGTGAGTGTATTATCACTGTAATATACGGTGTGTTGTGTGTGAGTGTATATTCACTGTAATATACGGTGTGTTGTGTGTGAGTGTAATACCAATGTAACATACGGTGTGTTGTGTGTGAGTGTATATTCACTGTAATATACGGTGTGTTGTGTGTGAGTGTAATACCAATGTAACATACGGTGTGTTGTGTGTGAGTGTGTATTACCACTGTACTGTATGGTGTCGTTATTAGGTCTCGGGTTAAGTGCGATTCTAGTGCAGTAATCTGTTGTCGTGTATCTTTTTAATATATTTCTGTCATTTGTTTTAAATAAAATATAAAAAAAAAACTGTTCAAGATGGATTGTTTAACTACCTCGTCACCCCCTTCGGCCTATGTAACGCGGCTTCTTCATTCCAACGTATAATGAACGAGTTGACCCACAACTTAGAAGGAGTAGAAGCCTACCTTGACGACTTAGTGGTGTACAGTGACGAGTGGGAACAGCACTTGACGCGTCTCAGAGCATTGTTTGAGAGACTGGCGCACTACAACTTCACTGTTAACTTAGCTAAATGTAGTTTTGGTCAAGCCAAGATTACCTATCTAGGCTTTTGTATCGGCCAGGGTGAGGTTGCTCCTATTGAGGCTAAGGTTCGTGCAATTTCTGAATTTCCAGTGCCACAGGATAGGAAAGGAGTACAGAGATTCCTGGTTATGGCAGGATATTATCGCAGGTTCTGTCCAAACTTTTCTCAGATTGCAGCTCCTCTCACTGAGCTTACTAGTAGCAAAGTTCAGTTCACCTGGACTAGAGATTGTTCAGACTCGTTCAAAAGGTTGAAGCGCTTGCTGTCCTCTGCTCCTGTGTTGAAGAGTCCTAATTTCAATCTTCCCTTCTTTTTACATATAGATTTTTTTTTTATATTTTTATTTAAAACATAGGACAAATACAATAATGTATAAGAGTATAAAATTAAAAACCATACTAGATATTACAAAACCTCTAGTACACAATCCTGGTACATTTAAAGAACACCATAGATAATGGCCATATTACAACCATATACATAACCCACAACCATATACATAACCCACAACCATATACATAACCTACAAACCCTCCTTTTACAATCATTATTGCCAGTGCAGACACAGCTGACACTTCTACCCCCCCCCCCGTATGTACAGTCCCCGTTCTAAATAACATACATTAATTATCCTAATGAATGGTCATAACACTGACCTCATCAAAACCTTAATGAGTATTTACCTAAGTGTTGGTAGTGCATGAACAAGACACAAAACATAAATTTACAGACTAAAACAGTTATGAAACATTACATTCCTATACACATACACTGTAATAAGTAGAAGAATATACACCACCAATATAATATCAAATATTAATGTTAACCATGAATTATAAACTTTCAAAACATTGCATATCGTGAAGTTCACGCTCAAAATGCAAGATAATATACCACATGCTACATAGCGGTACATTACTAGGCTATGTACACATTTTAAAGAACCCAAGATTACAACATGAAAAAGTAATATCCAAATGGTCTATTATGATTTTAGTAAGTTACCAACACTAAACTCCTTATAACATCTATCACGCCACATATAAACTTAACAAACCGTGTCGCACATTCCACAAGACTTCATTTTATGAGTAATTCAAGATCTCAGTGCCACACAACGCCACAACCATACACACACAGACGTACGGAACCATTCATAATACACACACGTCACTCCCTAAAACCCGCGCTCTACCCTAAAGTCTCTAACATACCATTTGGTGCTACCACGGGGGGACTTTTTACATATAGATGCGAGTTGTTATGCAGTGGGTGCTGTGCTGCTCCAACAGTCAACATCCACTGATATTCTCCATCCTATATGTTACTATTCATCTAAGCTCAAACGACACCAGAAAAATTATGCTCTAGCTCTTGTGGTGTCCTTTGAACATTTTGACGAGTATTTGGGCACTTCCACATTTAAAATTTACGTAATTTTATGCCCAAATACCTTTTGTTACTTGCTATGTCAAATTCATTAAATTAACTTATTCTCTCCAGCCCATATTAACTATATATACTCATGTCTAATTATTATATTTATGTATTCACAGTATTGTTGTGTGAGGAGGAGACAAGCTGAGTGTTGAGTGGGTAGTGTGGTGCGGGTGATGTACTGCGTGACGCAACACTGTCCTGCCGCAGACCCCCCCCTTCACTACACACCTTAAGCTGTTTCATACTCAGCTGTTCATACTGCCTCGCATTCCACAACCACTACTTAAAAGTGGAATGCAGTCTCCTCTAATATGATCGAGCCTCAATGTGCCCTCCTTGTCAGCGCTATCCTGTCTCTACACTGATGTACATAACCACGAGTATGCAGAGATACGATACTGTGTACTGCCCTAGTACTAGGGGCATATCCTAGTGACGGACGCTGTGAAATTGTAGAGGTGCTTGGCACAAGAGAGACTTTGATTAATATTTATATTAAATTGTATTAATATGAGTAATCAGTAATAATGTGAAAGACATTAATGCAACTCCTAGTGCGACCGTCTGTCGTGTTGGGGGGGGGGGTGTTGCAACCCCTGAATGGGTTACAATGATTATTATGTATATATAATGTATATTACCTTTTCATTTAATTTTATATTGCATATATTTGCGATAATAGCTAAATCGTAAATGTATGACTTTATATTATTATTTGACTGTTATATTGTTATTTGACTTATGTTGTTAGGATGTACATAATATGTGCTCAGTTCAAGTCTTGATTGTCAAACTACTGTAATTATCGCTTGTCACTCGTTATACTGCCGGCTTCTGAGCTGTGCTGTCCACGGGGCTATCACGTGATCGAGGGGGGGGTGTCCTCACCTCTCGTAAAGTATTCAGTCTGCTCTAGACTCGCTTGGTGGTTGGACAGATTGTCTGTCTCATTATTCTTGTTAGTTCTGTAGAACTCTGTTCACAGAACCTTGTATAGACTTAGTGATTTTCGACGTTGTACTGAGGTTGTGTGTCACGTAGACACTCTGAGCATCTCAGGTCCCGAGCTGTAGCTTATGACCTAATTTGTACTGGTTTCTGTGTATTGTCACAGTCAGGGTTTTTCCTATGCTGAACTTAGATTCAGTAGTATGGGAGTTTTGTAACTTTTGTGGAGGATCTGCTGATGGTCCCTACTTAGTGTCGTTATATTATCTCCTTGATCCTGATTGTGCCGCAGTCGCTTGTTATATGGGTATTGGGCTTAGCATTCTTTTCATTGTTCAAGCAGACTGTTCTGGTTGCCATTCAGTCAAGAAGTTAGTTTATGTGAGGACTTTGTCAGTCACTTGTTTAAGTCTAGTCGAGTCGTGAGACATAGTGAACTACTTAGAGCACTTACACACATACACACTTACTTGTACATATTTGTAATATCTTATTAAATGTTAATGTACCAGAAGGTACTTAAGAATTATAAATGTGATATGTGCTTTCAGCACAATAATATTGAACTCGAGAGATTGATTTTATTTTGATTACTGTGATTAATTTAATTTAATTTAATTTGATAATATACCTCTAGACAACTTAAATATTAATAAATTTATTAAATTTTAATTTCTCTAGTTAGTAGCCTACCAGTTGTAATCCTGAAGCACTATTGAATAATACTGAATTTTAATGGATAATTGGACAAGGATACTGACTACTTGTTACGAAAACCCAGTAACAGGCTGGATGCTAGAAGGGCAGTCCTTTCTAGTATTCACTGGAGATCTCTAAGCTTTTAGAATCGCGTTTTTTGTAACAGTTGGTACAGTGTGCTTGTTGGTACCAGGGTGTGTTTGCTGGTACCAGGGTGTGTTTGTTGGTACCAGGGTGTGTTTGTTGGTACCAGGGTGTGTTTGTTGGTACCAGGGTGTGTTTGTTGGTACCAGGGTGTATTTGTTGGTACCAGGGTGTGTTTGTTGAAACCAGGGTGTGTTTGTTTGTACCAGGGTGTGCTTGTTGGTACAAGGGTGTATTTGTTGGTATTGAAGTGTGTTTGTTGGTACCAGGGTGTGCTTGTTGGTGCCAGGGTGTCTTTGTTGGTACCTGGGTGTGTTTGTTGGTACCAGGGTGTGCTTGTTGGTACCAGGGTGTGTTTATTGGTACCAGGGTGTGTTTGTTGGTAGCAGGATGTCTTTGCTGGGACCAGGGTGTGTTTTTTGTTACCAGGGTGTGTTTGTTGGCACCAGGGAGTATTATGTTGGTACCAGAGTGTGTTTTTTGATACCAGGGTGTGTTTGTTGCTACCAGGGTGTGTTTGTTGGTATTGGGGTGTGTTTGTTGGTATTGGGGTGTGTTTGTTGGTGCCAGGGTGTGTTTGTTGGTACCTGGGTGTGCTTGTTGGTACCAGGGTGTATTTGTTGGTACCAGGGTGTGTTTGTTGCTACCAGAGTGTGTTAGTTGGTACTGGGGTGTGTTTGTTGCTACCAGGGTGTGCTTGTTGGTACCAGGGTGTGCTTGTTGGTATCAGGGTGTGATTGTTGGTACCAGGGTGTGTTTGTTGGCACCAGGGCGTGTTTGTTAGTACCAGGGTGTATTTGCTGGCACCAAGGTGTGTTTGTTGGTACCAGGGTGTGTTTGCTGGTACCAGGGTGTGTTTGTTGGTACCAGGATGTGTTTGTTGGTACCAGGGTGTGTTTGTTTGTACCATGGTGTGTTTGTTGGTAAAAGGTCGTGTTTATTGGTACCAGGGAGCATTTGTTGGTACCAGAGGGTGTTTTTTGATACCAGGGTGTGTTTGTTGCTACCAGGGTGTGTTTGTTGGTACTGGTGTGTATTTGTTGGTACCAGGGTGTGCTTGTTGGTACCAGGGTGTGTTTGTTGGTACCAGGCTGTGCTTGTTGGTACCAGGGTGTATTAGCTGGTACCAGGGTGTGTGTTTTGGTACCAGGGTGTGTTTCTTGGTACCAGGGTGTATTTGTTGGTCCCAGGGTGTGTTTGTTGATACCAGGGAGTGTTTGTTGGTACCCGGGTGTGTTTGTTGGTACCAGGGTGTATTTGTTGGTACCAAGGTGTGTTTGTTGATACCAGGGTGTGTTTGTTGGTACCAGGGTGTATTTGTTGGTACCAGGGTGTGTTTGTTGATACCAGGGAGTGTTTGTTGGTACCCGGGTGTGTTTGTTGGTACCAGTGTGTATTTGTTGGTACGGTACCAGGGTGTGTTTGTTGGTACCAGGGTGTGTTTGTTGGTACCAGGGAGTGTTTTTTGGTACCAGGGTATGTTTGTTGGTACCAGGATGTATTTGTTGGTACCAGGGTTTATTTGTTGGTACCAAGGTGTGTTTGTTGATACCAGGGTGTGTTTGTTGGTACCAGGGTGTGTTTGTTGGTACCAGGGTGTGTTTTTTGTATCAGGGTGTGTTTGTTGGTACCAGTGTGTGTTTGTTGGTACCAGGGTGTGTTTGTTGGGACCAGGGTGTGTTTGTTGGCACTAGGGTGTGTTTGTTGGTACCATGGTGTGTTTGTTTGTACCAGGGTGTGTTTGTTGGTACCAGGGCGTGTTTGTTGGTACCAGGGTGTATTTGTTCTTACCATGGTGTGTTTGTATCAATGTGTGTTTGTTGGTACCAGGGCGTGTTTGTTGGTACCAGGGTGTATTTGTTGGTACCAGGGTGTGTTTGTTGGTACCAGGGCGTGTTTGTTGGTACCAGGATGTGTTTGTTGGGACCAGGGTGTGTTTGTTGGTACCAGGGTGTGTTTGTTGGTATCAGGATGTGTTTGTTGGGACCAGGGTGTGTTTGTTGGTACCAGGGTGTGTTTGTTGGTGCCAGGGAGTATTTGTTGATACCAGGGTGTGTTTGTTGGTATCAGGATGTGTTTGTAGGTACCAGGGTGTGTTTGTTGGTATCAGGATGTGTTTGTTGGTACCAGGGTGTGTTTGTTGGTACCAGGGAGTATTTGTTGATACCAGGGTGTGTTTGTTGGTACCAGGGTGTGTTTGTTGGTATCATGGTGTGTTTGTTGGTACCAGGGTGTGTTTGTTGGTACCAGGGAGTATTTGTTGATACCAGGGTGTGTTTGTTGGTACCAGGGTGTGTTTGTTGGTACCAGGGAGTATTTGTTGATACCAGGGTGTGTTTGTTGGGACCAGGGTGTGTTTGTTCGTACCAGGGAGTATTTCTTGATACCAGGGTGTGTTTGTTCGTACCAGGGAGTATTTCTTGATACCAGGGTGTGTTTGTTAGTGTCAGTGTGTGGTCACTCTTGTGTAGACGTAACAAAGGTGTAGCTACAGCGGCCAGACTGATCTAGAAGTTGCTGTTCTCATAAACAGCTGTGTGTACTGTTCTAGATGTTGTCAGGGTGTATAAAACGTTGTCAGGGTGTATAAAACGTTGTCAGGGTGTATAAAAGGTTATCAAGGTGTTTAAGACGTTGTCAGTTTGCCGTAGACCTTATCAAACTGTTTAAGACCTTGCCAGTTAGCAGTAGACGCTGTCAGACTGGTGTCTACATTGCTGGCTCTTGCACGACAGCTAACGATGCAGACTGATCTTTGCACTATAAAAATTGTCTTTGCAAACACTCTACCCTGGCAATATTAACGCTGGGTAGACAATGTGGCGCTATATAGAAGATTCTCCCGTCACCATACGCGAAATACGGCTGAGGAGGTAGAAGGGTTAGATGAGGGAGGATGTTGGTGGTAGAGGAAGTATGAGGTAGAGAATGGAGGTAGAGAAGGGAAGGTGGAGTACAAGTGTTGGTCTTCCGAGGCCAGGTAGGTCTGAGCAGCAGGACCTGCCTCGCCGCCCACACACACACCGAGGGTGTCGCCAACGCAGGCAGGATATCGGTCCTCTCCTCCCGCTAACTCGTTCCTGCTCCGTTAGTGGTGTTACCCACCGCCTTGCACCACCAGCGCCCACCTGTGGGACATTCTAGTGGTGAAGGACCTCTGCTAGATGGGCTCCTGCGCGTTGTATGTACCGTTCTGGGGCCTGGCCTAGGACTAACATACCTCCAGGAATAATGCATTTAGGAACATCTGGTGGAGAGCTTAAAGGTACCCTTATATCACTTATGTGATGTTCCTCTTCTCTGTGTACTCAACATCCTGTTCTCTGAATGTACTTCACTTCATCTTCCCTGTGCATATCTTCTTTCGTCTGTGTAATGCACATCATGGCCTGTGTATAGTCACCATCTCTTGTGTACTGTACCCATGTTTCATGGGTGCTCTGTATAACCTCAGAAGACCTCTGTGGCACTCCTGCCCTCTTCTGTGGTGTCTGCCCAGGTATCAGCACTGCCACGACTAATCTGGAATCTGGTATCAGTGACGCACAACTTTAACTCCATTTCAGTATGTCTTGGAGGCATAAAAAAAAGTCAGCCAATGCAACTAAATCTTTAAGCTTCATGTCATAACGTTCCTGATAGCAGGCAGCATCAACACTTCTCTATCTTATTTTATCAGGTGTGAGATCTGGACCCTGGCGTCAGTGTGGTAATGGAAGCAACAGTAGAGGTTCTGGTAATGTAGCAGGCAAACTTTACGTGGTACGACAGATGAGCATCCTTTCTCGGGGTGGAAGCAGATGTACACAAGCCATTAACATCTCTGGCGGACATTCCAACACTCAAGTGAGACAACGGGTAAGACTGAAGTTTACGAAGAGTGACGTATTAATAGTCAGTGATGCAGTGGAACATCTATGGCCATTGTGAAACAATATTCTAAGCTGTTACCTTCCTATTACTCAAAAACTTTCAGAATTTGATCAGTAACCCCAAAAATTATACCGTTTTTTATGAAGTAAAATATATGTTCATGACAATTAACAAGGTCGTCCTTAACTATAAATTTTTGACCAAAAAAAAAGAAAAAAAACTTCCTGACACCTGTGGATATATTATTTGCTAATAAACAAACTGGATAAAGTTCAGTATTTTCTAAAATCACAGAATAGGTACTATTATTAATTAATGTGTACCATTATTGGTTAATATGAATTGTTTCTTGTTGGATATTATTCTTAAATAACAACCAGACAAGAATATGAAGATGTGAGAAGAGAAGCTGGATGACAGTTAAAGAATGACATAACAAAAGCCAAGTGTGAACCAGAAGTGAGAGACACACGAGAAGAAACACAGCAGTAAGAGAGCAAGTAACAAGAGTGAGAGAAGTCCTTACTAGACACGACGTGGCAGTCTCGTAGAAGTTGAACAAATGACTTGACGAGGTGTTTGTTCTCAGTGGAAACCAGGGCAGCACCAGAGTCAGAGAGAACACGTGGACCAGCACCTCGTCCTCTCAAGAACAGACATCATTCCACTGTTGTGAACACAAATAAGAGACTACTAAAGGCGCTTTTAATAAAAAGTAACATTCTGACTGTTTCGCCGAGTGCGCTCAGTAACTGCCTGATATTTGTTCGAGACGCAGGTCTTGTTATCTCCTTTTATCTTCATTTTTTCTTCTATAATATATCACTACTGGTTGCTTTTTGAAACCCGGTACTGGCCACCATACACACAACACAACAGGTGAAAAACTTTTGAGTGAGCTGGATACATAAAAGTCACTGGGACCTGACAAGGCATCACAATGAATTCTGAGAGAGGAAGCAGAAACATTGTAGCGTTAGTTAACTTCTACAAGTCAGTGGATACAAGACAGCTGTCAGTGGATGCAGGACAGCTGTCAGTGGACGCAGGACAGCTGTTAGTGGACGCAGGACAGCTGTCAGTGGACGCAGGACAGCTGTCAGTGGACGCAGGACAGCTGTGAGAGATATAGAAGACAGCGAATATAGTCCCAGTATTTAAGAAAGGGGTTAGACAGACAGAAAGTATTAAGCTACGGATCACTATCACTGACATTCACTTTATGTAAGTTTTATGTTAGGTTGTAAAGAAGATAATCAGAAGGAGAATGGTGGAACACTTGCAGGAAAGTGGTATAAACAGCACAGGTTTGGATATGGCAAATCTAGTCTCACAAACTTGCTGGAGATCTATGACAAAGTAGCAGAAATGAGGCAGGATAGAGAGAGAGAGAGAGAGAGAGAGAGAGAGAGAGAGAGAGAGAGAGAGAGAGAGAGAGAGAGAGATCAAGGAAGCATTTGGTACAGTAGCTTAAAAGAGATTAACACAAAAACTTGAGGATCAGGAAGGAACAACATGAAATGCACTACAGTGGGCCAAAATATACCCTGTGGGAAGAAAACAAAGATTGAATGTCCGAGAAGAGATGTCAGTGGGAAAGCGTAACAAGTAGGGTCCAGCAAGGAGTTACATTAGGACCAATACTATTTCTGACACAATCTATGTGAATAACATATCAGAAGGGAAAAAGTCAGGTGTACTCTTGTTTGCAGATGATGTAAAATTAACGAGGAGAATAAAACCCGATAATGAGAAGAAAAAGCGACAAGATTGATCAAACAAGGTTATGAAAACAGGGGAAAAGGGATAAGAAAAGTGAGTATAGACTTGAGGAGACAAAAACTGCAGGCCTCACTCAAGGAGAAAGACGTAGGGGCGAGCATACTGCCGAGTTTATCGCCCGAGGCACAAATCCTAATAAACTTTGCGGCGACTGCTGCTTTGGTAAATCTAAGAGATGCCTTAACAAATTATGTCGGGCCCATCTTGGAGTATGCAGCACCAGCATGGAACCACACCTAATAAAGAATCCTAAGCAACTGGAGAAAGCGCAGAAGCATGAGACTAGTCCCAGGGTTCAGAGAAATGACCTATGAGAGGAGGCTAAAGGAACCTAATCTGACGACATTAAAGGATGCAAGAACCAGCGGCGATATAATAACAACATACAAAATACACTGAGAACTTGACACGATGAACAGGAAAAATCTGCTCAAGAGGTGGAAAACAGGTACACTAGGGCACCATTAAAAGTGAGATTAATTAAGTGGATGTAAGGAAGTATTTCTTTAGCCTCAGTGTGTTCAGGACATGGAATGACCTGAACGAAGAGGTAGTTGAGGCAGACGCCACACAGTATTTTTAAATACACTACCTAACAGAATACTCCATTCTATGCATGCAATGCATGCAAGCATAGGACCTGTCTTTGTAATACTCATTTGTATTTTATAGTTATCTGTTTACAAAAATGTTTTATCACTGATTTCATCATTGCTTAGTTAATCTTAAGTTAATTTTAAGCCAGCCCGTAATGCTATGCATATAAGTGGCTTTGGCATGCTGCTCTTACCTGTATTTTTTGTACCTCTGTTTGTATGCTAAATTTCTAAATAAATAAATAAATAAATAAATAAATAAAGATAATTAGGATAGGCCTAGGAGGCTATGAGGCCGTAAACCCACTAGCAACCAGTATGAGAGGCGGAACCAGGAGCCCAGACTGGACATAAGACACAGGCAAACGCTTTCTAGACACAGCAGGACACACCGGACACAGGTAGACACTATGGCAGGCACAGGACACGCTAAACACCGGCAGACAAAGCAGTACGCTGGACACAGACATACACAGCAGGACACAATGGACACAGCCAGACACGATGGCAGGCACAGCAGTACATGGTAAACACAGACACAGCAGGACGCAAGTCACAGACAGACACAGTAGGACGCTGAACACAGACACAGCAGGACGCTGGACATAGTAGGACATAGAGGACTGAGAAACAAATATGTAAAAGGGACATTATCTGAGTGCCATGCTGGGGGTGGGCGAGGCTTGCCACCGCTGAGAGCTTTCACTGTGTGTGTGTTCACCTGATTGTGGTTGCAGGAGTCGAGTCAAAGCTCCTGGCCCCGCCTCTTCACTGGTCACTACTAGGTCCAGTCTGTCCCTGCTCCATGAGCGTTATCATTGTGTGTGTGTACTCACCTAGTTGTACTCACCTAGTTGAGGTTGCGGGGGTCGAGTCCGAGCTCCTGGCCCCGCCTCTTCACTGATCGCTACTAGGTCACTCTCCCTGAGCCGTGAGCTTTATCATACCTCTGCTTAAAGCTATGTGTGTGTGTGTGTGTGTGTGTGTGTATGTGTGTGTGTGTGTGTGTGTGTGTGTGTGTGTGTGTGTGTGTGTGTGTGTGTGTGTGTGTGTGTGTGTGGGTGTGTGTGTGCACGCGCGCTCATGGCGTTCCGTCTTCCGAAATTTTTTCACTTGCTGTGTCAAAAGCAAGTGCTGCTATTTTCTATCTCTTCGGCTCCAGTTTTTCTAAGCCTTCATGTCCTTTTATAACATTATACATGTTTAACATGTCTCCTCTTGCAGTCTTATCAAGCAGCGTTCATATTAACTCATGTTCGTCACGTCTGGCAGCCAGTGGTAGGTCTTGTTTTAACATGTTGCCGTAGCACAGCTGATGAATATTCCAGTTTTGGTCTAACGTGTTCTAAATATATTTTTGGTTTAACATTTCTTCATCTGTATAATTAAAATCTGTTTTATACTCTACCAGAGTAATATTTTATTTATATGATCTTCAGGTGACAGGTGTTTGGCAGATCTCTCTCTCTCTCTCTCTCTCTCTCTCTCTCTTTCTCTCTCTCTCTCTCTCTCTCTCTCTCTCTCTCTCTCTCTCTCTCTCTCTCTTTCTCTCTCTCTCTCTCTCTCTCTCTCTCTCTCTCTCTCTCTCTCTCTCTCTCTCTCTCTCTCTCTCTCTCTCTCTCTCTCTCTCTGATACTTTCAATTTTTCGTTCTCTAATTGCAGTTCTTCATGTGACCTCATTTTACTTTCTCCCATTTCCATCACATGACATTTATCTACATTAAAGTCCACCATCCATTTATCACTCAATTTGCTCTTATTATTCAACTCATTCTCTTATGTATCTAAGTCATTTTTATTGTTTATTTTACGTAAGAGTTCTGCATCATCAGCAAACATATTTATATAGTGATTTCTTAATGTATTTCTTTATTTATAATCGACATTACAGTGTTGGCACCTGTGTTTCCGTAGTGTTGCTGGTGATCATCGTCAGCAGCGCCGCGCCCTGCAGACCTTGAAGCCGGACGAAGGAGGAACCGCTAGCGTTTGCTTTATCGCCAGGGAGAGAGTCCTTGAACTATGATCTACTCCATCACTTAAAAGGTCTCAAGCTCTCGGATGAAAGGATCTTCCAAGCAACCTTCACTTGGTTCCTACATAGTCGCTCAATCTGCGGCAACTACTGGTTCCTGAGTCAAGGACCTTTCTCTGAGGTTCCAAAGGTTCAGAGGTGTAAAGAGGTTCTCATCTGAGCCTCAGCCAGGCTGATTCTTTAAGGTCTTCATGATGTATCTTTTTCTTAATCTTCGGAAAAAGATGTTCCAAGAACAATTCAGTTCTCATTCTGTGATTTGGATTTTTAGGTTCTTCGAATTTATTGTAACCGACGGTTCTGCTCCACAAGAGCAACGTGGCTGTTACTCCATCAGTTTTACAACCCAGATAAGAGGACTCTCAAAGACTTTCCTTGACTCAGAACGCCGCAAGTGTTACCTCGCAGCTTCCCTCAAAGAGAAGAGCCGTGCCAGTCTTCGTCAGGTGCTCTTCAAGAAATGTAGTGTGTTCCCGAACTCTCATGATGGCATACAACAACAATGTCACCCCTGACAGTCTTATGAAGGCGTTTAAGTTCTTGCTTATAGGAAAAAGAAGCATACAAAAAAATCTGCTTCAGTCCGCTCTATACGCTGACTTAAGATCAACTGGACGTTCCTTGACTCGAGAGAGAGAGACGCAGACCTCAACCCGGACACTTGACTTTGAGGTAACGGAACACATTATACCAAAAGAGAGAGTCTTCCCCTGGAACGTGTTTATCTTTCTCGAAAAAGTGACCACAGAGGGAAACTTAGTTTAATATGTTTATTATGCACCCCATACCCATCCTGTGGGCGGTAGTCAAAAGATTACAGAGGTACATAATGGGTCCAGGGACTGGGCCTCAAAGTTTTGATAGCTGAGCAAGTTACAGAGGTAATGAATTCACAATTTACAAAGGTAATGAACTCACAATTTACAAAGGTAATGAACTCCAGGTAGGTCTAGTCACAATCATGAAAAGTTACAAAGGTATTTACAGATTACAGAGGTACACAATGGGTCCAGGGACCGGGCTCCAAAGTTTTGATGGCTGAACTAGGTACAATGTAATGAACTCACAAGTTACAAAGGTAATGAACTCACAAGTTACAAAGGTAATGAACTCACAAGTTACAAAGCTAATGAATACTGTAAGAATGGTTACTTACGTTTATACATGGCCGCAATCATGAACAAATTTTAGAGTAATGAGCAATTCACACTTCCACACCCGGTCAAAACTGTAGTGAGTTATTGGTGCAAATGTTGATTGCTGAGTCTCTCTCTCTCACACACACACACATACAAATTCATACACACACACATAAACACACACACACACACACACACACACACACACACACACACACACACACACACACACACACACATACACAAACTCATACACACACACGCACACACACTCATACACACACACACACACTCATACACACACACACACTCATACTCAACACACACACACACACACACACACACACACACACACACACACACACACACACACACACACACACACACACACACACTCACACACACACACACACACACACACACACACACACACACACACACACACACACACACATGCACATATGTGGTAATGCTTTATTTACAGCTAGCAAAGTCAGGGTATTTCTCCAGAATGGTCTGTAATATACCACTGTGGATAAAATACTTAGCCATTTCTTGAACACTTCTGAGTGAGTTGTTTCTAAATTCATTAATTTTATCGCACTCCAGTACATAATGACGCAATGTGTGACAATAATCCATCTGGCAAAGTTTACATTTCGTTTGGTCTACATCTGGTGGTGGTGATTTAACCTGCCAAAGATACTTGTAACCCAGCCGGAGCCGGGCGGTAGTGACATCCAAGAGTTTGCTTATCTTGTTGGATGCACCATAGACATGTGGCTCCTCCTGCATGATAGAGGGAAACCTCGGTGAACCACAAGCAGCAAGAGTGGTGAGCAATATTAACCAATACCAACATAGCTCTCAGCTATGTTGGTATCGGTCACACACACACACACACACACACACACACACACACACACACACACACACACACACACACACACACACACACACACACACACACACACACACACACACACACACACAAAGAATGTCTTCAAGAGGTAAGAGAGGGAGAGAAAGGATGATCGAGAGAACAGAGGAGAAAGAAAATCAACTACAACACGATTTCTCTTCCCCTGGAAGAGAAAACGCAGAGGATAAATTAAAAAAAAAAAAAGGAACGGAAAAAGAATAATAAGTTTTAACATAAAACGTAAAACAAAATAGAAAATAAACATAATAATAAAATATAACAAAATTATGTATGATCTCCAAGGAGAGAAATAAAGTGTATGTATGATATCTTAAGTGTATGTATGACCTCTTAAGTGTATGTATGATATCTTAAGTGTATGTATGATATCTTAAGTGTATGTATGATATCTTAAGTGTATGTATGATATCTTAAGTGTATGTATGATATCTTAAGTGTATGTATGATATCTTAAGTGTATGTATGATATCTTAAGTGTATGTATGACCTCTTAAGTGTATGTATGATATCTTAAATGTATGTATGATATCCTAAGTGTATGTATGATATTTTAAGTGTATGTATGATATCTTAAGTGTATGTATGATATCTTAAGTGTATGTATGATATCTTAAGTGTATGTATGATATCTTAAGTGTATGTATGACCTCTTAAGTGTATGTATGATATCTTAAGTGTATGTATGATATCTTAAGTGTATGTATGATATCTTATTAAGTGTATGTATGATATCTTAAGTGTATGTATGATATCTTAAGTGTATGTATGATATCATAAGTGTATGTATGATATCTTAAGTGTATGTATGACCTCTTAAGTGTACGTATGATATCCTAAGTGTATGTATGATATCTTATTAAGTGTATGTATGATATCTTAAGTGTATGTATGATATCTTAAGTGTATGTATGACCTCTTAAGTGTACGTATGATATCTTAAGTAAATGTATGATATCATAAGTGTATGTATGATATCATAAGTGTATGTATGATATCTTAAGTGTATGTATGATATCTTAAGTGTATGTATGATATCATAAGTGTATGTATGATATCTTAAGTGTATGTATGATATCATAAGTGTATGTATGATATCATAAGTGTATGTATGATATCATAAGTGTATGTATGATATCTTAAGTGTATGTATGATATCTTAAGTGTATGTATGATATCATAAGTGTATGTATGATATCATAAGTGTATGTATGATATCTTAAGTGTATGTATGATATCATAAGTGTATGTATGATATCTTAAGTGTATGTATGATATCTTAAGTGTATGTATGATATCATAAGTGTATGTATGATATCTTAAGTGTATGTATGATATCTTAAGTGTATGTATGATATCTTAAGTGTATGTATGATATCATAAGTGTATGTATGATATCATAAGTGTATGTATGATATCTTAAGTGTATGTATGATATCATAAGTGTATGTATGACCTATTAAGTGTATGTATGATATCTTAAGTGTATGTATGACCTCTTAAGTGTATGTATGATATCTTAAGTGTATGTATGACCTCTTAAGTGTATGTATGATATCTTAAGTGTATGTATGATATCTTAAGTGTATGTATGATATCTTAAGTGTATGTATGACCTCTTAAGTGTATGTATGATATCTTAAGTGTATGTATGACCTCTTAAGTGTATGTATGACCTCTTAAGTGTATGTATGATATCTTAAGTGTATGTATGATATCTTAAGTGTATGTATGATATCTTAAGTGCATGTATGATATCTTAAGTGTATGTATGATATCTTAAGTGTATGTATGATATCTTAAGTGTATGTATGATATCTTAAGTGTATGTATGACCTCTTAAGTGTACGTATGATATCTTAAGTGTATGTATGATATCTTAAGTGTATGTATGATATCTTAAGTGTATGTATGATATCTTAAGTGTATGTATGATATCTTAAGTGTATGTATGATATCTTAAGTGTATGTATGACCTCTTAAGTGTACGTATGATATCTTAAGTGTATGTATGATATCTTAAGTGTATGTATGACCTCTTAAGTGTATGTATGACCTCTTAAGTGTATGTATGACCTCTTAAGTGTACGTATGATATCTTAAGTGTATGTATGATATCTTAAGTGTATGTATGATATCTTAAGTGTATGTATGACCTCTTAAGTGTACGTATGATATCTTAAGTGTATGTATGATATCTTAAGTGTATGTATGACCTCTTAAGTGTACGTATGATATCTTAAGTATATGTATGATATCTTAAGTGTATGTATGACCTCTTAAGTGTATGTATGACCTCTTAAGTGTATGTATGACGTCTTAAGTGTATGTATGATATCTTAAGTGTATGTATGACCTCTTAAGTGTATGTATGGCCTCTTAAGTGTATGTATGATATCTTAAGTGTATGTATGATATCTTAAGTGTATGTATGATATCTTAAGTGTATGTATGACCTCTTAAGTGTATGTATGATATCTTAAGTGTATGTATGACCTCTTAAGTGTATGTATGATATCTTAAGTGTATGTATGATATCTTAAGTGTATGTATGACCTCTTAAGTGTATGTATGATATCTTAAGTGTATGTATGATATCTTAAGTGTATGTATGACCTCTTAAGTGTATGTATGACCTCTTAAGTGTATGTATGACCTCTTAAGTGTATGTATGACCTCTTAAGTGTATGTATGACCTCTTAAGTGTATGTATGATCTCTTAAGTGTATGTATGACCTCTTAAGTGTATGTATGACCTCTTAAGTGTATGTATGACCTCTTAAGTGTATGTATGACCTCTTAAGTGTATGTATGACCTTAAGCAATGAAACTGAACCACTTGCGATCACCTTGATCATCTTATATATTAACTCTCTCTCTCTCTCTCTCTCTCTCTCTCTCTCTCTCACTCTCTCTCTCTCTCTCTCTCTCTCTCTCTCTCTCACGGAAGATGGTATTCTTCTTTTCCACGCTCACACGACATGTTTCTTGAGCCCACAGTGGGCGTGAGGTCAGTGTTCCTTGTGTGTGTGGGTGGTGGGCGTGGGGTCAGTGTTCCTTGTGTGTGTGGGTGGTGGGCGTGAGGTCAGTGTTCCTTGTGTGTGTGGGTGGTGGGCGTGGGGTCAGTGTTCCTTGTGTGTGTGGGTGGTGGGCGTGAGGTCAGTGTTCCTTGTGTGTGTGGGTGGTGGGCGTGGGGTCAGTGTTCCTTGTGTGTGTGGGTGGTGGGCGTGAGGTCAGTGTTCCTTGTGTGTGTGGGTGGTGGGCGTGGGGTCAGTGTTCCTTGTGTGTGTGGGTGGTGGGCGTGAGGTCAGTGTTCCTTGTGTGTGTGGGTGGTGGGCGTGGGGTCAGTGTTCCTTGTGTGTGTGGGTGGTGGGCGTGAGGTCAGTGTTCCTTGTGTGTGTGGGTGGTGGGCGTGGGGTCAGTGTTCCTTGTGTGTGTGGGTGGTGGGCGTGAGGTCAGTGTTCCTTGTGTGTGTGGGTGGTGGGCGTGGGGTCAGTGTTCCTTGTGTGTGTGGGTGGTGGGCGTGAGGTCAGTGTTCCTTGTGTGTGTGGGTGGTGGGCGTGGGGTCAGTGTTCCTTGTGTGTGTGGGTGGTGGGCGTGAGGTCAGTGTTCCTTGTGTGTGTGGGTGGTGGGCGTGGGGTCAGTGTTCCTTGTGTGTGTGGGTGGTGGGCGTGAGGTCAGTGTTCCTTGTGTGTGTGGGTGGTGGGCGTGGGGTCAGTGTTCCTTGTGTGTGTGGGTGGTGGGCGTGAGGTCAGTGTTCCTTGTGTGTGTGGGTGGTGGGCGTGGGGTCAGTGTTCCTTGTGTGTGTGGGTGGTGGGCGTGAGGTCAGTGTTCCTTGTGTGTGTGGGTGGTGGGCGTGGGGTCAGTGTTCCTTGTGTGTGTGGGTGGTGGGCGTGAGATCAGTGTTCCTTGTGTGTGTGGGTGGTGGGCGTGGGGTCAGTGTTCCTTGTGTGTGTGGGTGGTGGGCGTGAGGTCAGTGTTCCTTGTGTGTGTGGGTGGTGGGCGTGGGGTCAGTGTTCCTTTTGTGTGTGGGTGGTGGGCGTGGGGTCAGTGTTCCTTGTGTGTGTGGGTGGTGGGCGTGGGGTCAGTGTTCCTTGTGTGTGTGGGTGGTGGGCGTGGGGTCAGTGTTCCTTGTGTGTGTGGGTGGTGGGCGTGAGGTCAGTGTTCCTTGTGTGTGTGGGTGGTGGGCGTGAGGTCAGTGTTCCTTGTGTGTGTGGGTGGTGGGCGTGGGGTCAGTGTTCCTTGTGTGTGTGGGTGGTGGGCGTGAGGTCAGTGTTCCTTGTGTGTGTGGGTGGTGGGCGTGGGGTCAGTGTTCCTTGTGTGTGTGGGTGGTGGGCGTGGGGTCAGTGTTCCTTGTGTGTGTGGGTGGTGGGCGTGGGGTCAGTGTTCCTTGTGTGTGTGGGTGGTGGGCGTGAGGTCAGTGTTCCTTGTGTGTGTGGGTGGTGGGCGTGAGGTCAGTGTTCCTTGTGTGTGTGGGTGGTGGGCGTGAGGTCAGTGTTCCTTGTGTGTGTGGGTGGTGGGCGTGAGGTCAGTGTTCCTTGTGTGTGTGGGTGGTGGGCGTGAGGTCAGTGTTCCTTGTGTGTGTGCGTGGTGGGCGTGGGGTCAGTGTTCCTTGTGTGTGTGGGTGGTGGGCGTGGGGTCAGTGTTCCTTGTGTGTGTGGGTGGTGGGCGTGAGGTCAGTGTTCCTTGTGTGTGAGGGTGGTGGGCGTGAGGTCAGTGTTCCTTGTGTGTGTGGGTGGTGGGCGTGGGGTCAGTGTTCCTTGTGTGTGTGGGTGGTGGGCGTGGGGTCAGTGTTCCTTGTGTGTGTGGGTGGTGGGCGTGGGGTCAGTGTTCCTTGTGTGTGTGGGTGGTGGGCGTGAGGTCAGTGTTCCTTGTGTGTGTGGGTGGTGGGCGTGGGGTCAGTGTTCCTTGTGTGTGTGGGTGGTGGGCGTGGGGTCAGTGTTCCTTGTGTGTGTGGGTGGTGGGCGTGAGGTCAGTGTTCCTTGTGTGTGTGGGTGGTGGGCGTGAGGTCAGTGTTCCTTGTGTGTGTGGGTGGTGGGCGTGGGGTCAGTGTTCCTTGTGTGTGTGGGTGGTGGGCGTGGGGTCAGTGTTCCTTGTGTGTGTGGGTGGTGGGCGTGAGGTCAGTGTTCCTTGTGTGTGTGGGTGGTGGGCGTGGGGTCAGTGTTCCTTGTGTGTGTGGGTGGTGGGCGTGAGGTCAGTGTTCCTTGTGTGTGTGGGTGGTGGGCGTGGGGTCAGTGTTCCTTGTGTGTGTGGGTGGTGGGCGTGGGGTCAGTGTTCCTTGTGTGTGTGGGTGGTGGGCGTGAGGTCAGTGTTCCTTGTGTGTGTGGGTGGTAGGCGTGGGGTCAGTGTTCCTTGTGTGTGTGGGTGGTGGGCGTGAGGTTAGTGTTCCTTGTGTGTGTGGGTGGTGGGCGTGGGGTCAGTGTTCCTTGTGTGTGTGGGTGGTGGGCGTGAGGTCAGTATTCATTGTGTGTGTGGGTGGTGGGCGTGAGGTCAGTGTTCCTTGTGTGTGGGTGGTGGGCGTGAGGTCAGTGTTCCTTGTGTGTGTGGGTGGTGGGCGTGGGGTCAGTGTTCCTTGTGTGTGTGGGTGGTGGGCGTGAGGTCAGTGTTCCTTGTGTGTGTGGGTGGTGGGCGTGAGGTCAGTGTTCCTTGTGTGTGTGGGTGGTGGGCGTGGGGTCAGTGTTCCGTGTGTGTGTGGGTGGTGGGCGTGAGGTCAGTGTTCCTTGTGTGTGTGGGTGGTGGGCGTGAGGTCAGTGTTCCTTGTGTGTGTGGGTGGTGGGCGTGAGGTCAGTGTTCCTTGTGTGTGTGGGTGGTGGGCGTGAGGTCAGTGTTCCTTGTGTGTGTGGGTGGTGGGAGTGAGGTCAGTACCTCCACCAACAGTACCTCACTAACATCAGTGCCTCACTAACACCAGTACCTCACTAACACCAGTACCTCACTAACACCAGTACGTCACTAACACCAGTACCTCACTAACACCACTACCTCACTAACACAAGTATCTCACTAACACCAGTACGTCACTAACACCAGTACCTCACTAACGCCAGTACCTCACTAACACCAGTACCTCACTAACACCAGTACGTCACTAACACCAGTACCATACTAACAACAGGACCTCCACCACCAGTACCTCACTAGCTCCAGTACCTCACTAACACCAGTACGTCACTAACACCAGTACGTCACTAACACCAGTACGTCACTAACACCAGTACGTCACTAACACCAGTACCTCACTAACACCATTACCTCACTAACACCAGTACCTCACTAACACCAGTACGTCACTAACACCAGTACCTCACTAACACCAGTACCTCACTAACACCAGTACGTCACTAACACCAGTACCTCACAAGCACCAGTACCTCACTAACACCAGTGCGTCACTGACACCAGTACGTCACTAACACCAGTACGTCACTAACACCAGTACCTCACAAACACCAGTACGTCACTAACACCAGTACTTCACTAACACCAGTACCTCACAAACACCAGTACGTCACTAACACCAGTACGTCACTAACACCAGTACCTCACAAACACCAGTACCTCACAAACACCAGTACCTCACTAACACCAGTACCTCACAAACACCAATACGTCACTAACACCAGTACGTCACTAACACCAGTACGTCACTAACACCAGTATCTCACTAACACCAGTACGTCACTAACACCAGTACCTCACTAACACCAGTACCTCACTAACACCAGTACCTCACCAACACCAGTACCTCACAAACACCAGTACCTCACTAACACCAGTACCTCACAAACACCAGTACCTCACTAACACCAGTACCTCACAAACACCAGTACCTCACAAACACCAGTACCTCACAAACACCAGTACCTCACAACCACCAGTACCTCGCAAACACCAGTACCTCACAAACACCAGTACCTCACTAACACCAGTACCTCACAAACACCAGTACCTCACAAACACCAGTACCTCACAAACACCAGTACCTCAATAACACCAGTACCTCACAAACACCAGTACCTCACAAACACCAGTACCTCACAAGCACCAGTACCTCACAAACACCAGTACCTCACTAACACCAGTACCTCACAAACACCAGTACATCACAAACACCAGTACCTCACAAACACCAGTACCTCACAAACACCAGTACCTCACTAACACCAGTACCTCACAAACACCAGTACCTCACAAACACCAGTACCTCACAAACACCAGTACCTCACTAACACCATTACCTCACTAACACCAGTACCTCACTAACACCAGTACGTCACTAACACCAGTACGTCACTAACACCAGTACGTCACTAACACCAGTACGTCACTAACACCAGTACCTCACTAACACCAGTACGTCACTAACACCAGTACCTCACAAACACCAGTACCTCACTAACACCAGTACCTCACTAACACCAGTACCTCACTAACACCAGTACCTCACTAACACCAGTACCTCACTAACACCAGTACGTCACTAACACCAGTACGTCACTAACACCAGTTCGTCACTAACACCAGTACCTCACTAACACCAGTACCTCACTAACCCCAGTACCTCACTAACTCCAGTACCTCACTAACACCAGTACCTCACTAACCCCAGTACCTCACTAACCCCAGTACCTCACTAACCCCAGTACCTCACTAACCCCAGTACCTCACTAACACCAATACCTCACTAACCCCAGTACCTCACTAACCCCAGTACCTCACTAACCCCAGTACCTCACTAACCCCAGTACCTCACTAACACCAGTACCTCACTTACCCCAGTACCTCACTAACCCCAGTACCTCACTAACCCCAGTACCTCACTAACCCCAGTACCTCACTAACCCCAGTACCTCACTAACACCAGTACCTCACTAACACCAGTACCTCACTAACACCAGTACCTCACTAACCCCAGTACCTCACTAACACCAGTACCTCACTAACACCAGTACCTCACTAACACCAGTACCTCACTAACCCCAGTACCTCACTAACACCAGTACCTCACTAACACCAGTACGTCACAAACACCAGTACCTCACTAACCCCAGTACCTCACTAACCCCAGTACCTCACTAACACCAGTACCTCACTAACACCAGTACCTCACTAACACCAGTACCTCACTAACACCAGTACGTCACTAACACCAGTACCTCACTAACACCAGTACCTCACTAACACCAGTACCTCACTAACACCAGTACCTCACTAACACCAGTACCTCACTAACACTAGTACCTCACTAACACCAGTACCTCACTAACACCAGTACCTCACTAACACCAGTACCTCCTTCACTCATAACTGAGAGGGTCACTTACACTCCCGGTCTCCTCAAGTTACTGTTCTTATAACATGTGCTGGTTATTGTCTCTACGCTGATACTCCATCACCACTCATCACCACTCATCACCACTCATCACCACTCATCACCACTCCATCACCATTCATCACCACTCATCACCACTCATCACCACTCCATCACCATTCATCACCACTCATCACCACTCATCACCACTCATCACCATTCATCACCACTCATCACCACTCATCACCATTCATCACCACTCATCACCACTCATCACCATTCATCACCACTCATCACCACTCATCACCATTCATCACCACTCATCACCACTCATCACCATTCATCACCACTCCATCACCACTCATCACCACTCATCACCACTCATCACCACTCATCACTCATCACCACTCCATCACCACTCATCACCACTCATCACCACTCATCACCATTCATCACCACTCATCACCACTCATCACCATTCATCACCACTCATCACCACTCATCACCATTCATCACCACTCATCACCACTCATCACCACTCATCACTCATCACCACTCCATCACCACTCATCACCACTCATCACCACTCATCACCACTCATCACTCATCACCATTCATCACCACTCATCACCACTCATCACTCATCACCACTCCATCACCACTCATCACCACTCATCACTCATCACCACTCCATCACCACTCATCACCACTCATCACCACTCATCACCACTCATCACTCATCACCATTCATCACCACTCATCACTCATCACCACTCCATCACCACTCATCACCACTCATCACCACTCATCACCATTCATCACCACTCATCACCACTCATCACCACTCATCACCATTCATCACCACTCATCACTACTCTATCACCACTCATCACCACTCCATCACCACTCATCACCACTCCATCACCACTCATCACCACTCTATCACCACTCATCACCACTCCATCACCACTCATCACCACTCCATCACCACTCATCACCACTCCATCACCACTCATCACCACTCCATCACCACTCATCACCACTCATCACTCATCACCACTCCATCACCACTCATCACCACTCCATCACCACTCATCACCACTCCATCACCACTCATCACCACTCATCACTCATCACCACTCTATCACCACTCATCACCACTCATCACCACTCTACCACCACTCATCACCACTCATCACCACTCATCACCACTCTATCACCACTCATCACCACTCATCACCACTCTATCACCACTCATCACCACTCTATCACCACTCATCACCACTCTATCACCACTCATCACCACTCTATCACCACTCATCACCACTCATCACCACTCTACCACCACTCATCACCACTCATCACCACTCATCACCACTCATCACCACTCATCACCACTCTACCACCACTCATCACCACTCATCACCACTCCATCACCACTCATCACCACTCCATCACCACTCATCACCACTCATCACCACTCCATCACCACTCATCACCACTCCATCACCACTCATCACCACTCATCACCACTCCATCACCACTCATCACCACTCCATCACCACTCATCACCACTCATCACCACTCCATCACCACTCATCACCACTCCATCACCACTCATCACCACTCATCACCACTCCATCACCACTCATCACCACTCCATCACCACTCATCACCACTCCATCACCACTCATCACCACTCCATCACCACTCATCACCACTCATCACCACTCCATCACCACTCATCACCACTCCATCACCACTCATCACCACTCCATCACCACTCATCACCACTCATCACCACTCCATCACCACTCATCACCACTCATCACCACTCATCACCACTCATCATCACTCTATCACCACTCTATCACCACTCTATCACCACTCATCACCACTCCATCACCACTCATCACCACTCCATCACCACTCATCACCACTCATCACCACTCATCACCACTCATCACCACTCATCACCACTCATCACCACTCATCACCACTCCATCACCGCTCATCATCACTCTATCACCACTCCATCACCACTCATCACCACTCCATCACCACTCATCACCACTCCATCACCACTCATCACCACTCCATCACCACTCATCACCACTCCATCACCACTCATCACCACTCCATCACCACTCATCACCACTCCATCACCACTCATCACCACTCCATCACCACTCATCATCACTCTATCACCACTCCATCACCACTCATCACCACTCATCACCACTCATCACCACTCCATCACCACTCATCACCACTCATCACCACTCATCACCACTCATCACCACTCATCACCACTCATCACCACTCCATCACCACTCATCACCACTCCATCACCACTCATCACCACTCATCACCACTCATCACCACTCATAACCCCGCTTTACCTCTTCATTTATTCTTTCTCCTTATACTTTCCACATTTATAAAGAGTGTTCATGCCAGGTTTTCTGCCTTACCTTCTATTTTCTTCCATCTTTGCCCAGCCTCCCAACACCCGCCCTCCTGTAACTACCAGAATATTTATCCCGGAAGGAACTCCAAGGGAGGAATAAATCGAGACGCCGGAATAAAGTGGGGCTCTACCTCTTGGACCTGTTCATCCTCATCACTTTCTACGCAAGATGATTTTTTTTTTTCCAGCAGTTCTTGATATCTGTCAGGAATCATCCAGTGCTGTCACTTTGGCTTCCCTGCTTACCCACTGACACTCTCTTCCTGCCTTCCCTCTCTTGTGGCTCTCACTCGGCACCAGTCGCTCCTCTGGAAGCCTTTCTTATGCAGAGCCAGTCCAGCAGACAGTCCAGCAGACAGTCCAGCAGACAGTCTGGCAGACGTAGCCCGGCAGACAGCGTTGACAATACACTGCTTCATATGTTGTATACTAATTTATCTGCGTATTAATAAAGCTGGTCTTGTTTATCACATTATTATGTTCATTGTTTGTTAGAACAATAACACTGCTGCTTCCTTCATTGTTTGTTATGTTAGAACAATAACACTGCTGCTTCCTTCATTGTTTGTTATGTTAGAACACTAACACTGCTGCTTCCTTCATTGTTTGTTATGTTAGAACACTAACACTGCTGCTTCCTTCATTGTTTGTTATGTTAGAACACTAACACTGCTGCTTCCTTCATTGTTTGTTATGTTAGAACACTAACACTGCTGCTTCCTTCATTGTTTGTTATGTTAGAACACTAACACTGCTGCTTCCTTCATTGTTTGTTATGTTAGAACACTAACACTGCTGCTTCCTTCATTGTTTGTTATGTTAGAACACTAACACTGCTGCTTCCTTCATTGTTTGTTATGTTAGAACACTAACACTGCTGCTTCCTTCATTGTTTGTTATGTTAGAACACTAACACTACTCTTTCCTTCATTGTTTGTTATGTTAGAACACTAACACTGCTGCTTCCTTCATTGTTTGTTATGTTAGAACACTAACACTACTCTTTCCTTCATTGTTTGTTATGTTAGAACACTAACACTGCTGCTTCCTTCATTGTTTGTTATGTTAGAACACTAACACTGCTGCTTCCTTCATTGTTTGTTATGTTAGAACACTAACACTGCTGCTTCCTTCATTGTTTGTTATGTTAGAACACTAACACTGCTGCTTCCTTCATTGTTTGTTATGTTAGAACACTAACACTGCTGCTTCCTTCATTGTTTGTTATGCTAGAACAATAACACTGCTGCTTCCTTCATTGTTTGTTATGTTAGAACACTAACACTGCTGCTTCCTTCATTGTTTGTTATGTTAGAACACTAACACTACTCTTTCCTTCATTGTTTGTTATGTTAGAACACTAACACTGCTGCTTCCTTCATTGTTTGTTATGTTAGAACACTAACACTGCTGCTTCCTTCATTGTTTGTTATGCTATAACAATAACACTGCTGCTTCCTTCATTGATTGTTATGTTAGAACAATAACACTGCTGCTTCCTTCATTGTTTGTTATGTTAGAACACTAACACTGCTGCTTCCTTCATTGTTTTTTATGTTAGAACACTAACACTGCTGCTTCCTTCATTGTTTGTTATGTTAGAACACTAACACTGCTGCTTCCTTCATTGTTTGTTATGTTAGAACACTAACACTGCTGCTTCCTTCATTGTTTGTTATGTTAGAACACTAACACTGCTGCTTCCTTCATTGTTTGTTATGTTAGAACACTAACACTGCTGCTTCCTTCATTGTTTGTTATGCTAGAACAATAACACTGCTGCTTCCTTCATTGTTTGTTATGTTAGAACAATAACACTGCTGCTTCCTTCATTGTTTGTTATGTTAGAACACTAACACTGCTGCTTCCTTCATTGTTTGTTATGTTAGAACACTAACACTGCTGCTTCCTTCATTGTTTGTTATGTTAGAACACTAACACTACTCTTTCCTTCATTTTGTTTGTTTCTTTCGTTTTCCATCGGCAATTACAGTGTTTATTGATCTATATCTTTAGTTATGTATTTCCTGGTTGTGGGGGGATAGTCATTTATTGATAAAACACATATGCAACGCCTGGGTATAGTGGAGCCAATGAAAGAGGTTTGAGTTTATGAGTTGCAGCAGCTGTAGGCGTCGTCACAAGTGGTCGGGTCCCTCTAGTGTAAGCAGGTCATGCCCAGAATGTGAAACAGAGGTTAGCAACAGAGCAGTGGAGGATTCTCTCTGTACCAGGATTCTATTGGCTCCACCATGAACGTCACCGCCATAACGTGTCTGTGCTGGCTCTTCAACCTCACCTTCAACAGTATTTAAGACTCCATTGTCCTGCTTCCTGGAGAGTTTACCTGGAGAGCTTACCTGGAGAGTTTACCTGGAGAGTTTACCTGGAGAGTTTACCTGGAGAGGTTACCTGGAGAGTTTACCTGGAGAGTTTACCTGGAGAGTTTACCTGGAGAGTTTACCTGGAGAGTTTACCTGGAGAGTTTACCTGGAGAGTTTACCTGGAGAGTTTACCTGGAGAGTTTACCTGGAGAGTGTTCCGGGAGTCAACATTAACTATGCACCATCAATGGAAACGAAGAACCACAATAGAAATTAGTCACTTTGTCCTTTTTCACAGTTATCTTTGATAATTTACTCATATATTACTATGTATAACAATCATAGTCACTTAAATTTTTGTAAGTGTACTTGTGTGTACTTGTACTTAAATAAACTTAGGGTTTGGTTAAAGTTTCTTGTGAATAAGCTTACTTAGATGAGGGTCCGGGTTCGATTCACGGCAAAGGGTAGAAACATTGGACTTGTTTCCTTACACTGACTGTCTACGGTCACCCATCAGTTAAGTGGGAACCTGGGTGTCAGTCAACTGGTGTGGATCGCATCCTGGGTGTTAGTGGACTGGTGTGGGTCGCATCCTGGGTGTTAGTGGACTGGTGTGGGTCGTATCCTGGGTGTTAGTGGACTGGTGTGGGTCGCATCCTGGGTGTTAGTGGACTGGTGTGGGTCGTATCCTGGGTGTTAGTGGACTGGTGTGGGTCGCATCCTGGGTGTTAGTGGACTGGTGTGGGTCGTATCCTGGGTGTTAGTGGACTGGTGTGGGTCGCATCCTGGGTGTTAGTGGACTGGTGTGGGTCGTATCCTAGGTGTTAGTGGACTGGTGTGGGTCGCATCCTGGGTGTTAGTGGACTGGTGTGGCTCGTATCCTGGGTGTTAGTGGACTGGTGTGGGTCGCATCCTAGGTGTTAGTGGACTGGTGTGGGTCGCATCCTGGGTGTTAGTGGACTGGTGTGGGTCGCATCCTGGGTGTTAGTGGACTGGTGTGGGTCGCATCCTGGGTGTTAGTGGACTGGTGTGGGTCGCATCCTGGGTGTTAGTGGACTGGTGTGGGTCGTATCCTGGGTGTTAGTGGACTGGTGTGGGTCGCATCCTGGGTGTTAGTGGACTGGTGTGGGTCACATCCTGGGTGTTAGTGGACTGGTGTGGGTCGCATCCTGGGTGTTAGTGGACTGGTGTGGGTCGCATCCTGGGTGTTAGTGGACTGGTGTGGGTCGCATCCTGGGTGTTAGTGGACTGGTGTGGGTCGCATCCTGGGTGTTAGTGGGCTGGTGTGGGTCGCATCCTGGGAGTTAGTGGACTGGTGAGGGTCGCATCCTGGGTGATAGTGGACTGGTGTGGGTCGCATCCTGGGAGTTAGTGGACTGGTGTGGGTCGCATCATGGGTGTTAGTGGACCGGTGTGGGTGGCATTCTGAATGTTAGTGGACTGGTGTGAGTCGCATCCTGGGAGTTAGTGGACTAGTGTGGGTCGCATCCTGGGTGGTAGTAGACTGGTGTGCATGGCATCCTGAGTGTTAGTGGACTGTTGTGGGTCGCATCCTGGGTGTTAATGGATTGGTGTGGGTGGCATCCTGAGTGTTAGTGGACTGGTGTGGGTCGTATCCTGGGCATTATTGGACTGGTGTGGGTCACATCCTGAGTGTTAGTGAACTGGTGTGGGTCGCATCCTGAGTGTTAGTGGACTGGTGTGGGTCGTATCCTGGGCATTAGTGGACTGGTGTGGGTCACATCCTGAGTGTTAGTGAACTGGTGTGGGTCGCATCCTGAGTGTTAGTGGACTGGTGTGGGTCGTATCCTGGGCATTAGTGGACTGGTGTGGGTCACATCCTGAGTGTTAGTGAACTGGTGTGGGTCGCATCCTGAGTGTTAGTGGACTGATGTGGGTCGCATCCTGGGTGTTAATGGATTGGTGTGGGTGGCATCCTGAGTGTTAGTGGACTGGTGTGAGTCACATCCTGAGTGTTAGTGAACTGGTGTGGGTCGCATCCTGAGTGTTAGTGGACTGATGTGGGTCACATCCTGAGTGTTAGTGAACTGGTGTGGGGTCACATCCTGAGTGTTAGTGGACTGGTGTGGGTCACATCCTGAGTATTAGTGGACTGATGTGGGTCACATCCTGAGTGTTAGTGGACTGGTGTGGGTCACATCCTGAGTGTTAGTGAACTGGTGTGTGTCGCATCCTGAGTGTTAGTGGACTGATGTGGGTCGCATCCTGGGCGTTAATGGATTGGTGTGGGTCGCATCCTAGGTGTTAGTGGTTTGGTGTGGGTCGCATCCTGGGTGTTAGTGGACTGGTGTGGGTCGCATCCTGAGTGTTAGTGGACTGGTGTGGGTTGCATCCTGGGTGTTAGTGGACTGGTGTTGGTGGCATCCTGAGTGTTAGTGGACTGGTGTGGGTCGCATCCTGGGTGTTAGTAGACTGGTGTGGGTCGCCTCCTGGGTGTTAGTGGACTGGTGTGGGTCGCATCCTGAGTGTTAGTGGATTGGTGTGGGTGGCATCCTGGGACAAAACTGACCTAATTTGCGGGAAATGCTCAGCCTAACACGAAGCTTTCTATATAGTAGCTTGTCACTGGTGTCAGCTATGGTCTGTATGCCTTGTGCATGTACTTGTAGATGTAAATAAGGTATAATAAGGTATTAAAACGACCTCAATGAAAATAAATCACTGACTTTTTTGGGTTGTCCCAGGTTCTCCACATATGTGCTGCTATGTATGATGATCTATGTAACTGTGTTTATGTATACCTGAATAAACTTAAAGATATTATTAGAGGGGTGGAAGGTCGGGTTCAATGTGGTGTAAGGTGTTTACCTGGAGTTTACCTGGAGAGAGTTCCGGGGGTCAACGCCCCCGCGGCCCGGTCTGTGACCAGTGGCTTTATAAACTACAAGAGTAATGAAGCTCTGGGAGGTAAGTTTTAAACTCTGAATAACCCATCAGAGTCACTAACTTCTCGTCTCTTTTTCTTAACCACTTCCGATCTCATTCTCATGGTGTCACAGAGTACACTGGTGGTTTTAAATCATCTGATGGTGTCGGGTTTGCAGCACTGTTTCCAGACGCCTCTGTGTGAGGGCATTTATTAGACTCGGCTAGCATTTTTACAATTGAATTGTAGGCAATTGTCATTGCAATTATCTGTGTTACATCACTGCCTACCTTAACGTTTGTCATAGTCTCAGACTTCCTTAGTGCTTTGCAAGGTATTAAAAAAATTGACTCGCCTCGTCCCTTAGTTCTTTATATACAACTTCGGATGCGCAGCATTTTCAGCAAAAGCAAATAAATCATTTTGTGTTGGTTCCCTAGTTATGTTGATGATGTTGAGGGCAACAAGCAGGCTGACACTCCTGCGAGGTCAGCAGAACATGACCTCCCAGTTTCAAACAGAAGTATTCCACTGTCACACTGTTAGACTGTCCTGTCATTCAACGAGCACACGGAATTTACCTCCGATGTTGTCACCAGTCTAAAACCCTTACATTATCTTCCCACCTTGCTGACGACTTCACCTTTGACACAGACTTACTCTTTAACTTTTAGTCAGCAATAGATTTATTAAACAAACTTTAGCAGTCTTGACAGCCCGCTCTAACTCAACCTCTGTTATCCTCTCCACCCCTGGCTATTTTCTGCCCCGGCACCACTGTGTGACCCTAGTGGGTTTAGTGCTTCTTTTATATAAAAAGTAATAATACACTACAGTAAATTGTTTTGTATTTCACATCACTACAGTAAACTGTTCAGTACTCCACATCACTAGAGTTGTCATAAATGATAAAAGTTGTCAGTCATCACTACAGGATGCTGTCAGTCATCACTACAGGATGCTGTCAGTCATCACTACAGGATGTTGTCAGTCATCACTACAGGATGCTGTCAGTCATCACTACAGGATGCTGTCAGTCATCACTACAGGATGCTGTCAGTCATCACTACAGGATGCTGTCAGTCATCACTACAGGATGCTGTCAGTCATCACTACAGGATGCTGTCAGTCATCACTACAGGATGCTGTCAGTCATCACTACAGGATGTTGTCAGTCATCACCACAGGATGCTGTCAGTCATCACTACAGGATGTTGTCAGTCATCACTACAGGATGTTGTCAGTCATCACCACAGGATGCTGTCAGTCATCACTACAGGGTGCTGTCAGTCATCACTACAGGATGTTGTCAGTCATCACTACAGGATGTTGTCAGTCATCACCACAGGATGCTGTCAGTCATCACTACAGGATGCTGTCAGTCATCACTACAGGATGCTGTCAGTCAACACTACAGGATGTTGTCAGTCATCACCACAGGATGCTGTCAGTCATCACTACAGGGTGCTGTCAGTCATCACTATAGGATGCTGTCAGTCATCACTACAGGGTGCTGTCAGTCATCACTACAGGGTGCTGTCAGTCATCACTATAGGATGCTGTCAGTCATCACCACAGGATGCTGTCAGTCATCACTACAGGGTGCTGTCAGTCATCACTATAGGATGCTGTCAGTCATCACTACAGGGTGCTGTCAGTCATCACTATAGGATGCTGTCAGTCATCACTACAGGATGCTGTCAGTCATCACTACAGGGTGCTGTCAGTCATCACTACAGGGTGCTGTCAGTCATCACTACAGGGTGCTGTCAGTCATCACTACAGGGTGCTGTCAGTCATCACTATAGGATGCTGTCAGTCATCACTATAGGATGCGGTCAGTCATCACTATAGGATGCTGTCAGTCATCACTATAGGATGCTGTCAGTCATCACTATAGGATGCTGTCAGTCATCACTATAGGATGCTGTCAGTCATCACTATAGGATGCTGTCAGTCATCACTATAGGATGCTGTCAGTCATCACTATAGGATGCTGTCAGTCATCACTATAGGATGCTGTCAGTCATCACTATAGGATGCTGTCAGTCATCACTATAGGATGCTGTCAGTCATCACTATAGGATGCTGTCAGTCATCACTATAGGATGCTGTCAGTCATCACTATAGGATGCTGTCAGTCATCACTATAGGATGCTGTCAGTCATCACTACAGGGTGCTGTCAGTCATCACTATAGGATGCTGTCAGTCATCACTACAGGGTGCTGTCAGTCATCACTACAGGATGCTGTCAGTCATCACTACAGGATGCTGTCAGTCATCACTACAGGATGCTGTCAGTCATCACTACAGGGTGCTGTCAGTCATCACTATAGGATGCTGTCAGTCATCACTATAGGATGCTGTCAGTCATCACTATAGGATGCTGTCAGTCATCACTATAGGATGCTGTCAGTCATCACTACATGATGCTGTCAGTCATCACTCGCATCGCTGGAGTAACCAAAGCACTTCTAGTTTCCTTTACTATCAGCTTCACTACATTGCTATAAAAGAACCTTGAAGTAATATAGTTAAGACTCTGAAGGAGTGAACTCCTTGAGTGTGTCTAACTGTAAGTGTGTAGTCTAAGGTGAAGTACCTCAGAGACTTACTATAACAATACTAAATATCTTCTGCTCTTCGAGGGAAAGAAACCATCCTCCGAAGATACAAGCTTTAGTTGAAGAGAAAGTGAAAGTCCAGAAGAACATCTTGAAGCACAAGAGTCGCCAGCTGGAAGACCTCAGTATGAAGAAATACGAGGAGAACATGTTGGTGGTCCTCGGATGTGAAAGAAACTACGCAGACAGAGAGAACTTTGAAAGCTTCTTGAAGGAAAATATTCTTATTTCCAAAGATCCTCAAGATTTTGTTTTCCGGATTGAATTCAAAGAACTGTATGAAAAATACGGAGTTGAGGCAGGACTGGTACTTGCTCATTCTATGGACTATGGAATACACTTAAGCACTTCTGGCATCGGTGTCAAGAGAATGGGAGCCAGGTATAACTTTGAGTATACCTATCAAGGAATGAGATGGATTGATTCTTCTGGTAAAACTATTTATAAACTTAGTGCTAAGATAAAACAGCCTCTATTGGACGAAGTATCCCGAAAAAAACAAAAACTAATAGACAGCAAAAAGAAGAAGGAGCAGGAAAAATTGAAAGAGAAGAAAAAAGAATGAAGGAAGAAGGGGAGAGTTTAGTGGTAGAAAGTGCAGCAGATTCAACCAGTGACAAGGAACTGCCAACTCCCACAACTGAACCAGAAGTACAGACTGATGAGGAATCTAACAAGGTCGCAAGTCAGGAAACTGCTACTGACAATGATTCTCTTATAAGTTATTACATAAACAACTTTACAGTTTCTACTGGAGCAGCAGCTGAGTCAGCAGAACAGCGAGAACAGGAGACCTTCACTGAGGGGCTTCTCTTCTCTGATAAACCACCAAAACCTGTACAAGAAACAACTCCACCTGCCTACTTGCAGACAAAGCCAGAGTCTGTACAGGAAACCCAAGATTATGATTTCGACCTGGATGCTCTCTTTCACTGAATCAATCCTTCTGGGCCGCCATCACTCGTAGTAACCTAGCAAGAACTACATCCACTGAAGAAGACCACAATAAGTATATTAGGATATTTTCACGAATATAAAATATTATTTAAAAAAATAAAGAAAATAATATTATTTTTTAAATGAAAGGACTGATTTTAGCTGAGGTGATAGTATAATAATTATATATTGTAGTCTGTGTGGATAGTCCAGCTTAAGTGCTTTGACAATAATGATGATAATATTGGTATGGTGAGACATAATAGTGATGAGAATAGTGATGAGGGTAGTGATGAGGGTAGTGATGAGGGTAGTGATGAGGATAGTGACGAGGGTAGTGATGAGGGTAGTGATGAGGGTAGTGATGAGGATAGTGACGAGGGTAGTGATGAGGGTGATGAGGATAGTGATGAGGATAGCGATTCATATCGTTCTAGACCATGAAGCTGAACTCTTCTAAAGGCTGAGGGACTGACCACTTGAAATACTATTTCTCCAAAGTTGATGGACTGATTACATCACCTTCATTTCACTGCTACACCTGCTGCCTCTGCATCTGACTAAAGAAGTCACATATGTAGGCCAAACTTTTCATCAATAAAGATAACTGTAGCACATGTGTCTTAATCATCAACTTGTCTGTATTTTACACCATTTTCAACATAGACTGAGAAAGCCTGCTATGCCGACGAAACGTCTCTCCGGTAAAGATACCCAGGCATTACCAGTGGTGTCAGATCCCCACCCTGAGGAACTGTCAGAAATGGCCTTGACTACAGAGTGTGTGGTGGGGTAGGGTGACTATGTAGGGCGGGGCCGTGTAGGGTGCCCTTGCTGGCCTCAGACACACTTGCCACGCCCCCTCTGTTTATAGTGGGAGTGTGGAGGGTGACTTGCAGTGGGTGGGGTCAATTTTGTCCCTCATTCAGGCCATAGACACGAATGCCACGCACCCTTCTGTGTATACTAGGGGTGTGAGGGACGTCTCTACATCATAGGGCAACAATTCAGCCCTTAAATAAGGGTGTGTGCACTAGAAATAGGAAATAATGTGTAGAGGGCATGACAGACTGGGCACCTCTGCTACTTTTATGTAAGATGTAACGCCCCTTGTATATAGTATAGTGGGGTGTTGTGTGGTATAGTAAGGGGAGGGAAGATAGAGGTTAGACCAGGAAGGGAGACGGGGGAGTGTTGCAAAATAAACAGTGTGAGTAGATTATTTAATGATTTCTGATTGTGTAATGATGAGAACAGAACACATCTAGTGGAGAGACATATCCAGTGGTGAGATATGGACACATGTGAACGTTCATATCACCATCAAAAAAGTAGTATATTATATATTTATTTGCCAAAGAGTGAAAGATCTTGGGTGGGCAGAACATGAAGACTGGGAGAACATGTCGTATACGAAGAACATGAAGACTAGGAGAACATGTCGTATACGAAGAACATGAAGACTGGGAGAACATGTCGTATACGAAGAACATGAAGACTGGGAGAATATGTCGTATATGAATGTGAATAAAAAAAGCCAGCTTATCCTCTTATTAAGAGACTGTATTTCACTGTTTCTAAGACAGTGATTATCTGACAGATTTTTCTGGTGTGTTGAGTCCGTTCCCGTTTTCTGTTCTGGTCTTATATTTTATTTACAGCCGTTATGGTATGCTATAGGTGGTTATTTTCTATGGGTAGACGACCATCTTTTCTGAATAAACCTAACCTAACCTAAGTCATGTAAATCGAGAAATTTTACACAAACTTTATACCAAAAATTCCAGACAGCGATGATAGATGGCAGCAGTGATGATGGAATGAAGATGGATGGTTCAGAGATCCTCAAGTTGATAAATTACACACCTGTGTAACACTTGGGTATCTTTATTGTGGAAACGTTTCGCCAGACAGTGGCTTCATCAGTCCAATACAGAGAAGAATGGTGAAAATCAGAAGGAGTTTGAGGTAATCAGTCCCTCAGCCTGGAGTCGCAGTCATCACCCCATCATTGTAACGTAACCAGAGCCTAAATAGAACTTAATGACTTATACTTGATAGGCTCATTAATCTCAGACAAAATTTTGGATTTATTTTGGCTTGTGTATTCCAGTTTTTTTATTTATATTTTTACTGGAGGAAACTGGTGTGAAGGCTTACTCAGCCCTGTAATAACCTCAGACAGTATTACTCAGGCTGGCTCCTCCTCAGGAAAATTAATGAATAGAAAAAGAAATAATAACAGACAAACATAAACACTATTATATAGAAAATATAAAATATAAAACACTTAAATATGAAATATTAATCCTATATTAAAGAAAATGAAAAATGAAAAATATAAATAACTGAATTCAACGCTAATATATATAGGGGTGTCTGGTGTTGGTGACACTGTGCTGTTGAAATCGTAGCCGTTGCTGATGATGGGGGGGGGGTCGCAGGTGTTGGTTGCGACCCACTGGCTAGTTCTTCATAGTATAGCCGTGAGTATTATATCCCGATGACAGGAAAGCAGGTTCTTTACCACTGCAACGATGAAGGGTTACGTCCTGCAATTTCATACAGGTACACAGGTAATTAAATCCAAAAAGGGGACGTCTCAGGACGTTAGTCCTTCTCCATTAGTTCTTCTCGTTGATTAACAGGTGACCCTCTCTGTCATCCAAGCTGGAAAGATAGACAGGTTACCCACTGCTTAAGTAATCACTCTCCATGATAAGTACAATACTCAAAAGACGTGGTGATTATTACAACAGTCAACTTAGAGCAAGGCTGAAAAGACTAAGTTTATTATTGGTCAAAAGTGAAGCTTTTAACCAATAAATCCACTAGAATACAAGGCAGGCATGTACTTACAGTAGTGTTGGGAGCTGTGAGTCGAGTGATTTACTGTTTGACCAGAGCCCCACACGTCACCTTTCGGGGGGGGGGGAAGAGGGAGGGGAAGGGATAGTGGGAGCTAGACTGACCCTACGTTAACAAGCAGCCGGCAATCAAACTATCACTTTAGGGGTGGGGGAGAAAAGGCAGGAATAGCAGGAGCTGGACTTACCCTACCTTAACAAGTAGCCGGCAATGAAACTATTGTTACTATATACTCCCTCGCTACTCCTATCTATTGAACTTTTCCCTCACACTCCCCCATACCAAGACTTATAGTCAAGGAGTATAAGAAGAATAGGCGAGGAAAAAGTTCTAACATATGGAAGTCGCGTAAGGCAAGAAATCTTCTACTGACTGTCATGACTTAACCAGTCAGAGAAATAATTGGATGAACCATTGATATACACAATATGGAACTTAAAAGCCTGGAGTGCCAATGTCCACCTCAAGAGGCGACTGTTGGTTCCCTTAAAAGTTTCTAGCTATATCAAAGGTTTGTGGTCCGTTTCTAAAATGAATTCTTTTCCCAGTAAATAAAATTTAAGTTTGGAGATTCCCCACACAAGGGCCAAACATTCCTTTTCTATGGTGGAGTATCTCGTTTCTGCGGGAAGGAGTTTCCGGCTTAGGAAGCATACAGGGAAGGGAGTACCATCATGGTATTGTAGTAACACTGCACCTAAGCCAGTATTGGAGGCATCAGTTCTCAAACAAAATGTTTTATTAATATCTGGAATCTTAAGTATAGGGTCTTTCGAAAAGATACTTTTAATATCATTAAACTTTTCCCGAGCTACATCGGAAAGTTCAAGAGGCTCCTTCACAGACTTTTTAAGGAAGTCGGATAAGATGCCTGTAAGATCAGTAAGGTTCGGGATAAACCGTGCATAAAAATTTACAGAACCAAGAAAGCTACGCATGAGCTTCTTGGTTTTGGGGAATTTAAATTCTAATAAAGCTTTGATCTTACTGGGGAGAGGCTGCAGAGAGTTATTAGAAAGTATCAGTCCAAGATATCTAATCTTGTTATACCCAAGGAAGCATTTCTTCGGCTTTGCAGTGAGGCCATGTGAGCGTAACCTACGCAAAACTGATGTTAATGTTTGGATATGTTCGCCCCACGTGGATGTCATTACGTAAATGTTATCAAAATAAACTGAAACATTTGGCATATTACCCAAGACCTTTCTCATCAGTCTCAGGTAGGTAGCACAGGCAGTTACCAAACCGAAGGGCATAGTTCTATATTGCATCAGTCCTTGGTGTGTAGGAAAAGTGGTGTACTGCTTAGAAGGATCTAACATTACTTAATGATATGCCTGTGCAATATCAATCTCTGAAAAGAAGGAAGCGTCATAAAATTTGTGTAGATCGCTATCTATTAAGGGCATAGGCTCAGCATCCCACCGAGTTATAGCATTAAGGCCTCTGAAGTCAATAGCAAGTCTATATGAATTATCCTCCTTCTTAACCATGACTACTGGTGAGCAATATGCAGATACTGAAGGTTCAATGATCTTTAGTTTTAATAATTTGTCTACCTCTCGGTCAAATGCATCCCTAAGGTGAACTGGAACTGGGTATAATTTCCGTTTGATAGGATTGTCAGTCACTAAGTCAATCTTATGGACTACCGTGGAGGTAACACCTGGAATATCAGTAAAGACGTCTGAAAAGTTACTCACACATTGAAGTAGTTCATGTCTCTTA
This sequence comes from Cherax quadricarinatus, assembly GCF_038502225.1. Classification (NCBI taxonomy): domain Eukaryota; kingdom Metazoa; phylum Arthropoda; class Malacostraca; order Decapoda; family Parastacidae; genus Cherax; species Cherax quadricarinatus. The sequence goes on from NC_091292.1 coordinate 95,143,206, forward strand.
TGGTCATCCAAAGATTCATTAATATTAATGTTGGTTGCATCCGAGTGGTCAAGAGTCACCAAGTCATGTAGTTCTTCATCATAGTCTAAGTTAGAGGTGTCAATTACGCACACATTACATTCTTCAGCTGTCGTATCAAGTTCGTGTGGAAAAACTAAGTCAAAGTTATTAAGGCAGTTAACCGAATTTCTTCGGTAATATTTCTTAAGGATGTTGATATGATAAAGCTTAGGTTTCCCCTTGACTTCTATGAGGTAGTCAACTTTCCCACAAATTTTTAATACTTTATATGGACCTTTCCATGCTACTAATAATTTATTTGACTTGATAGGCAAAAGTACAAGAACTTCATCCTCTACTTTAAAACTTCTCCTCTGACTTTTGGAATCAAAATAGGTTTTGTACTGGTCCATTGACAAGCTTAGGTTTTTCGAAACTATGTCAGAGGTCTCAAGTTTGGATCAAAGGTCAAAGAGAAACTGGTAAGAAGACTGAACCTCAGCATTTACCTCCTCATTAATCCATAAGTCATGAAGGATGGACAATGGACCTCTGGCCTGTCTACCATAGAGAAGTTCAAAAGGTGAAAACCCCAAAGAGTCACTGGGAACTTCCCTCATGGCAAACAAAGCACAGGGTAGGTAACGATGCCACTCCTTAGGTTTAAGGGAGCAAAGTTTCCTTAAAATGGACTTGAGAATCGAATGCTGGTGCTCAATCCTCCCATTACAGCTGGGATGATAGAGTGTGGTGAAGAGAGGCTTCACTCCCAGAAGTTGGTATAGATGTTGCATTAAGTCAGATGTGAATTGTGTCCCACGGTCAGACAAAATTTCTCTAGGGATGCCCACTCTGGAGAAGATGGACAAAAGGGCTTCAGCCACCTCTGTAGTAGTTATGGTCTTTAAGGGTATGGCTTCAGGGAAACTCGAAGCATAATCAACTAATGTTAATATATATCTATGTCCCCCAGATGAAAGTGGAGATAAAGGACCAACGATGTCAATAGCTACTCTTTCAAACGGTACCGTAAAGATAGGCATTTTGACCATAGGTACTCGCCTGGTACCTCGGGAGGATGACAGTTGGCAAACTTTACACGATTTACAATAGGCAGTTATATCTGAGGACATTTTTGGCCAAAAATAGGTTTCCCTAATTTTATTTAAGGTTTTACGATACGAGAAATGTCCGGCCACTGGCAGGTCATGAACCATTTTAAGAACAGTCTCTCTGCATTGACTTGGAACAACTAAGATGGAATAGTCTATATCATCTGAATTTAATTTGAATGCTGATTTGTACAGGATACCTTTTATATATTCAAATTTATATGAAAAGTTTTTCCTTTGGATAACTTGATTTTGTTTAGCGGCATTATGGCAGTTCTGAAGAGAAGGGCAATTACGTTGTAAATTGACAAAGGAGTCCTTCGATATATCTAAAGGCTTAAAGTCAGGGAAAATCAAAGGATGGATAGTAGGAGAAGCCTGGGCTTTGGTCTGAGCCCTAGTCAAGACATTTATGGTATCAGAGGTGATATCTTCACTTTCATCTAATAAGTGAACCGGTGATCCTACTACCTCGCTTTCGAGAGTAGCATCACTGGTTTTTAATCCCACATGAATCTCACGAGACATTGTCTCATCTGAACTTTCGAGGGGCTTCTCTGACTCTACAGGAAGAGGATCTGAAACACCTATGTCCATCTTTGGTGATGAAAGGTCAACCTCAGAAGGAAGAATGGCACCTTTTACATTACCTATTAGTACGGAGCAAGAAGTGATGGGAGCTAGTACGGCTTCAGACCAACCTGTGAACCATTTAGACCTAATGTAACAACGGATGGTAGGAAAAGTGTCCGTAAGGCCAAAGTAGTCTGAAAGTATAGCAGAGGAATGAGTTTCTTTAAGGTTAGGGAACAGCTTATCAGAAATGACTATACATGTGCATCCAGTGTCTCGTAAAATGGTAGATACATTAAGTCCATTAACTGTTCCTGAACAGAAGGGTGCTTGGTCATTACAGTCTTTAAAACATCTTCCAACTTTATGGACCTTCTTAGAAGGACAATCTGGACGTTTAAGTCCCTTAACACCACACAAATGACAAACAGGAATAAAAGAAGTCATTTTACTTTCCACTAGAGGCTTTGATTTCTTAAGGTCTGATGAACCCTTGCCCTTAGGGTTCGATCCCTTTAGGTCTTTATAGGAATTGTGAGCCTCAGCATACAGGTCAGCAGCCTCAGCAACTTCCTCAGCTTTAATCAGGTTACGTTCTCTGATGAATGTTCGTATCTGATGGGGAAGAGCTGTCAGGAACTGGTCAGCAACCATGAAGTCTCTAAGAGATTCATAACTGTGATCAATTCCTGAACTCTCTATCCAAAAGTCGAACAAAGGAAAGAGTGTTACCTGTAGTTGCTGAAAGTTCTGGCCAGGCTGTAAGGTGGCATACCTGAAATCTTTCCTGTAAGAATTTGTGGTTTTTTGATATGCTTTAAGGATTGCCTTCTTCAGTAGGTTATAATTACATATGATATCCTGCGACAAAGTTGCATAGATATTCAAGGCTGTACCAGAAAATAACATTCCTAACCTGGTAGCCCAGGTGTCAGCAGGCCATTCACAGAGGGTAGCGGTATTTTCAAACCTGATAATGTATGAAGTTATGTCTTCCCCCTCTGTGAAGGGAGGTAAATTAGGTGTTGGAATATGTGCACTGACTGCACATTGTTCCATTACTCCTTCCTCTAATTGTTGTTGTGTAAAAGTTAACTTTTTATTCTCTAATTCAAGGCGAGATTTTTCGAGCTCGCGATCCTTTTCTCTCTCTATTAACTCATGTTCTCTAGCTTTTTCCTCAACTTCTCTATCCTTTGCTCTTTCCTCAAGTTCTCTTAATTTAACCTGTTCCTCACGTATCTTAGCTTGTTCCTCACGTTCCCTAGCTCTTTCCTCAAGATCAAGTCTATCATGCTCTTTTTGGTCTTCTCGCTCTCTTTCTGTCTTTCTCGGATTTCTCTCTCAATTCTCTCTCTCCTTTTTCTCCTGTCTTTCAAGGTTCTCTTTCTCCTTTTTCTCTTCTCTTTCCCTTTCTAGCTGTCTTTCTTCTCTCTCAATTCTCTCTCTTTCAAGTCTTTCCTGGATCTTAGCACTAATGAAAGTTTCTAAATTTCTCCCTGTTATTCCTAACTTGCTTCCAGCATTCATCCAAAACTGGTATTCCTCCATACTTGCAAGAATAACTTAAACTATCAGGGGAAATGAAACGGGTATTAAAGAAAACGGAGGGTTCAATTCCTGCTCCGCTCAAACTGTAAATAAACCAGAGGGCTCGATCCCTGCTTCAATTAAACAATATGTATTAATTAAAACGAAGGGTTCTATGCCGGCTCCGAGCAAACAGTAAGTAGAATGGGGTCACTTGACCATCCAATCTTCTCACCAACAAATCAAGAGTGTCCAACGACAGTTCCCTTGATATAATAAAGAGCTCAATGAAACAAATTGTCACTGGAAAATCTCGGGTCCCTAGAGTCTAATCCTCCAAAGTGTTTCAAGCTGACAAGAAAGGTGGCAGAATTAACTATTATATCCTGCCTGACTTGACTTACAATAAATTGAGACTATAACAATCACCAAATCTTTTAAATACCTGTACCATAGTCCTACCATAGAGAATGATTACTCATGGCTGGTGGTAACCGTCTGTGGTATGCGGCGTTGAAGTTCCAATGGTAGATTCGAGATGGAGTTGAATCTTGATTCAGTAGAGTTGATCCTGGCAAGGTCGCCACTTGTGAAGGCTTACTCAGCCCTGTAACAACTTCAGACAGTATTACCCAGGCTGGCTCCTCCTCAGGAAAATTAATGAATAGAAAAAGAAATAATAACAGACAAACATAAACACTTTATTATATAGAAAATATAAAATATAAAACACTTAAATATGAAATATTAATCCTATATTAAAGAAAATGAAAAATGAAAAATATAAATAACTGAATTCAACGCTAATATATATAGGGGTGTCTGGTGTTGGTGACACTGTGCTGTTGAAATCGTAGCCGTTGCTGATGATGGGGGGGGGGGGTCGCAGGTGTTGGTTGCGACCCACTGGCTAGTTCTTCACAGTATAGCCGTGAGTATTATATCCCGATGATAGGAAAGCAGGTTCTTTACCACTGCAATGATGAAGGGTTACGTCCTGCAATTTCATACAGGTGCACAGGTAATTAAATCCAAAAAGGGGACGTCTCAGGACGTTAGTCCTTCTCCATTAGTTCTTCTCGTTGATTGACAGGTGACCCTCTCTGTCATCCAAGCTGGAAAGATAGACAGGTTACCCACTGCTTAAGTAATCACTCTCCATGATAAGTACAATACTCAAAAGACGTGGTGATTATTACAACAGTCAACTTAGAGCAAGGCTGAAAAGACTAAGTTTATTATTGGTCAAATGTGAAGCTTTTAACCAATAAATCCACTAGAATACAAGGCAGGCATGTACTTACAGTAGTGTTGGGAGCTGTGAGTCGAGTGATTTACTGTTTGACCAGAGCCCCACACGTCACCTTTCGGGGGGGGGAAGAGGGAGGGGAAGGGATAGTGGGAGCTAGACTGACCCTACGTTAACAAGCAGCCGGCAATCAAACTATCACTTTAGGGGTGGGGGAGAAAAGGTGGGAATAGCGGGAGCTAGACTTACCCTACCTTAACAAGTAGCCGGCAATGAAACTATTGTTA
>NC_091292.1:95152956-95295456 GCF_038502225.1 Cherax quadricarinatus
AAGCATAAATAATAGGAGTCCTCAGGTTGTTCTTCAACTCTATACATCCTTGGTTAGGCCTCATTTAGATTATGCTGCACAGTTTTGGTCACCGTATTACAGAATGGATATAAATTCTCTGGAAAATGTACAAAGGAGGATGACAAAGATGATCCCATGTATCAGAAACCTTCCCTATGAGGATAGACTAAGGGCCCTGAAACTGCACTCTCTAGAAAGACGTAGAATTAGGGGGGATATGATTGAGGTTTATAAGTGGAAGACAGGAATAAATAAAGGGGATGTAAATAGTGTGCTGATAATATCTAGCCTAGACAGGACTCGCAGCAATGGTTTTAAGTTGGAAAAATTCAGATTCAGGAGGGATATAGGAAAGTACTGGTTTGGTAATAGAGTTGTGGATGAGTGGAACAAACTCCCAAGTACCGTTATAGAGGCCAGAACGTTGTGTAGCTTTAAAAATAGGTTGGATAAATACATGAGTAGATGTGGGTGGGTGTGAGTTAGACCTGATAGCTTGTGCTAACGGGTCGGTTGCCGTGTTCCTCCCTTGAGTCAATGTGACCGGACCTGACTAGGTTGGGTGCATTGGCTTAAGCCGGTAGGGACTTGGACCTGCCTCGCATGGGCCAGTAGGCCTTCTGCAGTGTTCCTTCGTTCTTATGTTCTTATGTTCTTATGTAAACTGTCTCACACTCACAGGTTTTCTTCGTTTTTTTTAGCGTTTAATTAACTTAATCGTCTTCTAATTAACTACTAAAGAAAGTAGATAACAATCGCTCACCCCCTTAACGGTAACATGTAGATCATTAGAGCAGGATACCTAAAGACTGGAAACTAGCAAATGCCACCATAATATTTGTTAAAAAGAGTGACTGTCATGTTTTCAGTTCAAACATAAGTTTTAGGTAAGCAACTTGGGACTAATTATGGACAAGATAGTTATTTTTCTGTAACTTTATAACTTATCCGGAAATCAACATGGATGTCGCAACAAAAGGTCATGCCTGACTAACCCAAATATTTCAGGTATATGTACAAAGTGTGTATACAAAAAAAAACTGGACAAGATTCCAACAAATGTAGGATACCTTGATTTCCACAAAAGACATTTGACGAAGTACGCCGTCCAGGATAACTGGCAAATATAAATGAGCACAGTGTAGGAACTTCATGCCTGGGTCAGTTAAAGATCAGCTCGTTGACAGGAAACAGTGAGTGGCACTGAAGAGTGAACAGTGTGAGAGGCTAGACGTTAAGAGTGGCGTTCCTTAGCGATAGGTTCTTGGTCCATTTCTTTTCGTAATGTACACAAAGGATCGCGAGGTGGGGGTTAGCATCCAAAATGGTAAAGCTTGGCTATGACACAAAACTGGGGCAAAATGCAATGTCCAAAGGAGAATGCTTGATTGAGCTGGACAGCATGAAGTTGTGTTGACAAGTGAAAATAATGTATTTCGAATATAATAATCTCAAGCACGAATATAAAATATTTGGTAATAATATTAACCGAAGCAAGAGAAGAAAAAGGCCTTGGAATAATCATAAGCAACAATTTCAAAAGTACAAAACAGTACCGACCAGTAAGCAGAAAAGTTGCTAGGCTTCATATCTAGGAATTCCGAGTACAAATCACATTAAAAACATAGTTTTTCACTAGATACTAAGCTGGGACAAACTGAAATCAATGGAGTCCTGTTATTTGTTGAGCCTCTGTCAGGACCAACAGGTAACAATGACCTAGACAAGTTAATAATAACAGTGGTGGTAGTAGTGGTGGTTGTGATTGTAGTAGTCACAGCAGTGGTTGTGATTGTAGTAGTCACAGCAGTGGTTGTGATTGTAGTAGTCACAGCAGTGGTTGTGATTGTAGTAGTCACAGCAGTGGTTGTGATTGTAGAAGTCACAGCATTGGTTGTGATTGTAGTAGTCACAGCAGTGTTTGTGATTGTAGTAGTCACGGCAGTGGTTGTGATTGTAGTAGTCACAGCAGTGGTTGTAACTGTAGTAGTCACAGCAGTGGTTGTGATTGTAGTAGTCACGGCAGTGGTTGTGATTGTAGTAGTCACAGCAGTGGTTGTGATTGTAGTAGTCACAGCAGTGGTTGTGATTGTAGTAGTCACAGCAGTGGTTGTGATTGTAGTAGTCACAGCAGTGGTTGTGATTGTAGTAGTCACAGCAGTGGTTGTGATTGTAGAAGTCACAGCATTGGTTGTGATTATAGTAGTCACAGCAGTGTTTGTGATTGTAGTAGTCACGGCAGTGGTTGTGATTGTAGTAGTCACAGCAGTGGTTGTAACTGTAGTAGTCACAGCAGTGGTTGTGATTGTAGTAGTCACGGCAGTGGTTGTGATTGTAGTAGTCACAGTATTGGTTGTAACTGTAGTAGTCACAGCAGTGGTTGTGATTGTAGTAGTCACGGCAGTGGTTGTGATTGTAGTAGTCACAGCAGTGGTTGTAACTGTAGTAGTCACAGCAGTGGTTGTGATTGTAGTAGTCACAGCAGTGGTTGTGATTGTAGTAGTCACAGCAGTGGTTGTGATTGTAGTAGTCACAGCAGTGGTTGTGGTTGTAGTAGTCACAGCAGTGGTTGTGATTGTAGTAGTCACAGCAGTGGTTGTGATTGTAGTAGTCACAGCAGTGGCTGTGACTAGTAGTCACAGCAGTGGTTGCGATTGTAGTAGTCACAGCAGTGGTTGTGATTGTAGTAGTCACAGCAGTGGTTGTGATTGTAGTAGTCACGGCAGTGGTTGTGATTGTAGTAGTCACAGCAGTGGCTGTGACTAGTAGTCACATCAGTGGTTGCGATTGTAGTAGTCACAGCAGTGGTTGCGATTGTAGTAGTCACGGCAGTGGTTTTGATTGTAGTAGTCACAGCAGTGGTTGTGATTGTAGTAGTCACGGCAGTGGTTGTGATTGTAGTAGTCACGGCAGTGGTTGTGATTGTAGTAGTCACAGCAGTGGTTGCGATTGTAGTAGTCACAGCAGTGGTTGTGATTGTAGTAGTCACAGCAGTGGTTGTGATTGTAGTAGTCACGGCAGTGGTTGTGATTGTAGTAGTCACAGCAGTGGCTGTGACTAGTAGTCACAGCAGTGGTTGCGATTGTAGCAGTCACAGCAGTGGTTGCGATTGTAGTAGTCACGGCAGTGGTTGTGATTGTAGTAGTCACAGCAGTGGTTGTGATTGTAGTGGTCACGGCAGTGGTTGTGATTGTAGTAGTCACGGCAGTGGTTGTGATTGTAGAAGTCACAGCAGTGGTTGTGGTTGTAGTAGTCACAGCAGTGGTTGTGATTGTAGTAGTCACAGCAGTGGTTGTGATTGTAGTAGTCACAGCAGTGGCTGTGACTAGTAGTCACAGCAGTGGTTGCGATTGTAGTAGTCACAGCAGTGGTTGTGATTGTAGTAGTCACAGCAGTGGTTGTGATTGTAGTAGTCACAGCAGTGGTTGTGATTGTAGTAGTCACAGCAGTGGTTGTGATTGTAGTAGTCACAGCAGTGGTTGTGGTTGTAGTAGTCACAGCAGTGGTTGTGATTGTAGTAGTCACAGCAGTGGTTGTGATTGTAGTAGTCACAGCAGTGGCTGTGACTAGTAGTCACAGCAGTGGTTGCGATTGTAGTAGTCACAGCAGTGGTTGTGATTGTAGTAGTCACAGCAGTGGTTGTGATTGTAGTAGTCACGGCAGTGGTTGTGATTGTAGTAGTCACAGCAGTGGCTGTGACTAGTAGTCACATCAGTGGTTGCGATTGTAGTAGTCACAGCAGTGGTTGCGATTGTAGTAGTCACGGCAGTGGTTTTGATTGTAGTAGTCACAGCAGTGGTTGTGATTGTAGTAGTCACGGCAGTGGTTGTGATTGTAGTAGTCACGGCAGTGGTTGTGATTGTAGTAGTCACAGCAGTGGTTGTGGTTGTAGTAGTCACAGCAGTGGTTGTGATTGTAGTAGTCACAGCAGTGGTTGTGATTGTAGTAGTCACAGCAGTGGCTGTGACTAGTAGTCACAGCAGTGGTTGCGATTGTAGTAGTCACAGCAGTGGTTGTGATTGTAATAGTCACAACAGTGGTTGTGATTGTAGTAGTCACGGCAGTGGTTGTGATTGTAGTAGCCACAGCAGTGGCTGTGACTAGTAGTCACAGCAGTGGTTGCGATTGTAGTAGTCACAGCAGTGGTTGTGATTGTAGTAGTCACAGCAGTGGCTGTGACTAGTAGTCACAGCAGTGGTTGCGATTGTAGTAGTCACAGCAGTGGTTGTGATTGTAGTAGTCACAGCAGTGGTTGTGATTGTAGTAGTCACGGCAGTGGTTGTGATTGTAGTAGTCACAGCAGTGGCTGTGACTAGTAGTCACAGCAGTGGTTGCGATTGTAGCAGTCACAGCAGTGGTTGCGATTGTAGTAGTCACGGCAGTGGTTGTGATTGTAGTAGTCACAGCAGTGGTTGTGATTGTAGTAGTCACGGCAGTGGTTGTGATTGTAGTAGTCACGGCAGTGGTTGTGATTGTAGTAGCCACAGCAGTGGCTGTGACTAGTAGTCACAGCAGTGGTTGCGATTGTAGTAGTCACAGCAGTGGTTGTGATTGTAGTAGTCACAGCAGTGGCTGTGACTAGTAGTCACAGCAGTGGTTGCGATTGTAGTAGTCACAGCAGTGGTTGTGATTGTAGTAGTCACGGCAGTGGTTGTGATTGTAGTAGTCACGGCAGTGGTTGTGATTGTAGAAGTCACAGCAGTGGTTGTGGTTGTAGTAGTCACAGCAGTGGTTGTGATTGTAGTAGTCACAGCAGTGGTTGTGATTGTAGTAGTCACAGCAGTGGCTGTGACTAGTAGTCACAGCAGTGGTTGCGATTGTAGTAGTCACAGCAGTGGTTGTGATTGTAGTAGTCACAGCAGTGGTTGTGATTGTAGTAGTCACAGCAGTGGCTGTGACTAGTAGTCACAGCAGTGGTTGCGATTGTAGTAGTCACAGCAGTGGTTGCGATTGTAGTAGTCACGGCAGTGGTTGTGATTGTAGTAGTCACGGCAGTGGTTGTGATTGTAGTAGTTACGGCAGTGGTTGTGATTGTAGTAGCCACAGCAGTGGCTGTGACTAGTAGTCACAGCAGTGGTTGCGATTGTAGTAGTCACAGCAGTGGTTGTGATTGTAGTAGTCACAGCAGTGGTTGTGATTGTAGTAGTCACGGCAGTGGTTGTGATTGTAGTAGTCACGGCAGTGGTTGTGATTGTAGTAGTCACAGCAGTGGTTGTAACTGTAGTAGTCACAGCAGTGGTTGTGATTGTAGTAGTCACAGCAGTGGTTGTGATTGTAGTAGTCACAGCAGTGGTTGTGATTGTAGTAGTCACAGCAGTGGTTGTGATTGTAGTAGTCACAGCAGTGGTTGTGATTGTAGTAGTCACAGCAGTGGTTGTGATTGTAGTAGTCACGGCAGTGGTTGTGATTGTAGTAGTCACAGCAGGGGTTGTGATTGTAATAGTCACAGCAGTGGTTGTGATTGTAGTAGTCACAGCAGTGGTTGTGATTGTAGTAGTCACGGCAGTGGTTGTGATTGTAGTAGTCCCAGCAGGGGTTGTGATTGTAATAGTCACAGCAGTGGTTGTGATTGTAGTAGTCACAGCAGTGGTTGTGATTGTAGTAGTCACGGCAGTGGTTGTGATTGTAATAGTCACAGCAGTGGCTGTGACTAGTAGTCACAGCAGTGGTTGTGATTGTAGTAGTCACAACAGTGGTTGTGATTGTAGTAGTCACGGCAGTGGTTGTAACTGTAGTAGTCACACCAGTGGTTGTGATTGTAGTAGTCACGGCAGTGGTTGTGATTGTAGTAGTCACGGCAGTGGTTGTGATTGTAGTAGTCACAGCAGTGGTTGTGATTGTAGTAGTCACACCAGTGGTTGTGATTATAGTAGTCACGGCAGTGGTTGTGATTGTAGTAGTCACGGCAGTGGTTGTGATTGTAGTAGTCACAGCAGTGGTTGTGATTGTAGTAGTCACAGCAGTGGTTGTGATTGTAGTAGTCACGGCAGTGGTTGTGATTGTAGTAGTCACGGCAGTGGTTGTGATTGTAGTAGTCACAGCAGTGGTTGTGATTGTAGTAGTCACAGCAGTGGTTGTGATTGTAGTAGTCACAGCAGTGGTTGTAGCTGTAGTAGTCACAGCAGTGGTTGTGATTGTAGTAGTCACAGCAGTGGTTGTGATTGTAGTAGTCACGGCAGTGGTTGTGATTGTAGTAGTCACGGCAGTGGTTGTGATTGTAGTAGTCACAGCAGTGGTTGTGATTGTAGTAGTCACAGCAGTGGTTGTGATTGTAGTAGTCACAGCAGTGGTTGTAACTGTAGTAGTCACAGCAGTGGTTGTGATTGTAGTAGTCACAGCAGTGGTTGTAACTGTAGTAGTCACAGCAGTGGTTGCGTCCACCTGCACCACATCTCTACCCTGGTTATAATTCTGAAATTCTCTTCCCCTGTTTTATCACTGTAGGATTTAGAGTGAATTCTGATAAATGAATAAAGGGGTTTACTAGCGGTGTTAGAATACTGCATGTAAGTTCTCCATAGTCACGAATTCTAGTTTTTAAAGAATTATGAAGAGCTTCCAAGGTGTTTAATGCTACAGTCAGGAGAGGTGGACTGATACACAAGTGAACACAGAAGACAGTCAAGGTGATCCTTGTTTCTACTGTCATCAATTAGTGTTTGGAACTTCACAATGATAGTGATAACTAACCAGTTTTTAGTTTGTCTGACCTTTGAATGCTAAGAAAATACCACTTTAACGCTTCCTTATGAATATAATAATAATAATAATAATAATAATAATAATAATAATAATAATAATAATAATAATAATAATAATAATAATAATAATATATTATTATTATTATTATTATTAAACTACCAGGCTCGTAAGATAGAGCTTTAACTAGCCTGCCCACACGACCAGCCAAGACACCAGCACGTCATCATGCACGCCCGCCCTCCCGCACGCCCACCCAGACGCCCACATGAACGCACGCCCGTTCACCTGAGACACTCACCTTGGCATCTCCGGCGACGCCCACGCCACTCACAAAGGTTTTCAGGTGGCAAAGCGATGAACAGGTAACCCCTAAATACTGCCCACGCCAGCCATACCCAGAGGCTAAGATAGTGCCCTGCCCACCACTCACACGTGAAGCCCGAGTATAAGGCCGGAGAGATACTGCAAGAGGTGAGGTGCAGCAGCTGAGGGACTAACCCCCCCACACCCTCATGTTCCCCTCTATATTCCACTGATGAAGCCTGCTGAGCCGGCGCAACATTTCGTTTATAATGACACCTAGGTGTTGTACATGTCTTGCTCATCAAGACAAAAATTATTTCTTTATTCAGACCTCCAAAAATCTGGGAAAAATTTCGTCATTTTAATTTTATTTTGGCAGTAATTTTCCAGCGCCAGATTTAAATAATTTTAGAAGATTTGTCCAACTCAAAAAGAGAATATAATAACAAGTGACCTGGTCACAGACCGGGCCGCGGGGGCGTTGACCCCCGGAACTCTGTCCAGGTAAACTCCAGGTAAACACGAAATATTTAAATTTAAGCAAATCTGGGAGAAGATTATACACACATAGAGATATGTATGTTTTATTATGTATGTAAAAAGATGTGTATGTCTAGCTGTGTGCATCAACTGACAAGTGTATATTTCTCAGTGTACATCAACTGAAAGGTATATATCTCTCAGTATACATCAACTGACAGGTGTATATCTCTCAGTGTACATCAACTGACAAGTGTATATCTCTCAGTGTACATCAACTGACAGGTGTATATCTCTCAGTATACATCAACTGACAGGTGTATATCTCTCAGTGTACATCAACTGACAGGTGTATATCTCTCAGTATACATCAACTGACAGGTGTATATCTCTCAGTATACATCAACTGACAGGTGTATATCTCTCAGTGTACATCATCTGACAGGTGTATATCTCTCAGTATACATCAACTGACAGGTGTATATCTCTCAGTATACATCAACTGACAGGTATATATCTCAGTATACATCAACTGACAGGTGTATATCTCTCAGTATACATCAACTGACAGGTGTATATCTCTCAGTGTACATCAACTGACAGGTGTATATCTCTCAGTATACATCAACTGACAGGTGTATATCTCTCAGTGTACATCAACTGACAGGTGTATATCTCTCAGTATACATCAACTGACAAGTGTATACCTCTCAGTATACATCAACTGACAGGTATATATCTCTCAGTGTACATCAACTGACAGGTGTATATCTCTCAGTATACATCAACTGACAGGTGTATATCTCTCAGTATACATCAACTGACAGGTGTATATCTCTAAGTATACATCAACTGACAGGTGTATATCTCTCAGTATACATCAACTGACAGGTGTATATCTCTCAGTATACATCAACTGACAGGTGTATATCTCTCAGTGTACATCAACTGACAGGTGTATATCTCTCAGTATACATCAACTGACAGGTGTATATCTCTCAGTATACATCAACTGACAGGTGTATATCTCTCAGTATACATCAACTGACAGGTGTATACCTCTCAGTATGCATCAACTGACAAGTGTATATCTCTCAGTGTATATCAACTGACAGGTGTATATCTCTCAGTATACATCAACTGACAGGTGTATATCTCTCAGTATACATCAACTGACAGGTGTATATCTCTCAGTGTACATCAACTGACAGGTGTATATCTCTCAGTATACATCAACTGACAGGTATATATCTCTCAGTATACATCAACTGACAGGTGTATATCTCTCAGTGTACATCAAGTGACAGGTGTATATCTCTCAGTATACATCAACTGACAGGTGTATATCTCTCAGTATACATCAACTGACAGGTGTATACCTCTCAGTATACATCAACTGACAGGTGTATATATCTCAGTATACATCAATTGACAGGTGTATTTCTCTCAGTATACATCAACTGACAGGTGTATATCTCTCAGTATACATCAACTGACAGGTGTATATCTCTCAGTGTACATCAACTGACAGGTGTATATCTCTCAGTATACATTAACTGACAGGTGTATATCTCTCAGTGTACATCAACTGACAGGTGTATATCTCTCAGTATACATCAACTGACAGGTGTATATCTCTCAGTATACATCAACTGACAGGTGTATATCTCTCAGTATACATCTACTGACAGGTGTATACCTCTCAGTATACATCAACTGACAGGTGTATATCTCTCAGTGTACATCAACTGACAGGTGTATATCTCTCAGTATACATCAACTGACAGGTGTATATCTCTCAGTATACACCAGCTGACAGGTGTATATCTCTCAGTATACATCAACTGACAGGTGTATATCTCTCAATATACATCAGCTGACAGGTGTATATTTATGAGTATACATCAACTGACAGGTGTATATCTCTCAGTATACATCAACTGACAGGTGTATATCTCTCAGTATACATCAACTGACAGGTATATATCTCTCAGTATACATCAACTGACAGGTGTACATCTCTCAGTATACATCAACTGACAGGTGTATATTTCTCAGTATACATCAACTGACAGGTATATATCTCTCAGTATACATCAACTGACAGGTGCATATCTCTCAGTATACATCAACTGACAGGTGTATATCTCTCAGTATACATCAACTGACAGGTACATATCTTTCAGTATACATCAACTGACAGGTACATATCTTTCAGCATACATCAACTGACAGGTGTATATCTCTCAGTATACAGCAACTGACAGGTATATATCAACTGACAGGTGTATATCTCTCAGTATACATCAACTGACAGGTGTATATCTCTCAGTATACATCAGCTGACAGGTGTATATCTCTCAGTATACATCAACTGACAGGTGTATATCTCTCAGTATACATCAACTGACAGGTGTATATCTCTCAGTATACATCAACTGACAGGTATATATCTCTCAGCATACATCAACTGACAGGTGTATATCTCTCAGTATACATCAACTGACAAGTGTATATCTCTCAGTATACATCAACTGACAGGTATATATCTCTCAGTATACATCAACTGACAGGTGTATATCTCTCAGTATACATCAACTGACAGGTGTATATCTCTCAGTATACATCAGCTGACAGGTGTATATCTCTCAGTATACATCAGCTGACAGGTGTATATCTCTCAGTATACATCAACTGACAGGTGTAATATCTCTCAGTATACGTCAACTAACAGGTGTATACCTCTCAGTGTACATCAACTGACAGGTGTATATCTCTCAGTATACATCAACTGACAAGTGTATATCTCTCAGTATACAACTGACAGGTGTATATCTCTCAGTATACATCAACTGACAGGTGTATATCTCTCAGTATACATCAACTGACAGGTATATATCTCTCAGTATACATCAACTGACAGGTGTATATCTCTCAGTATACATCAGCTGACAGGTGTATATCTCTCAGTATACATCAACTGACAGGTGTATATCTCTCAGTATACATCAACTGACAGGTGTATATCTCTCAGTATACATCAACTGACAGGTATATATCTCTCAGTGTACATCAACTGACAGGTGTATATCTCTCAGTATACATCAACTGACAATTGTATATCTCTCAGTATACATCAACTGACAGGTATATATCTCTCAGTATACATCAACTGACAGGTGTATATCTCTCAGTATACATCAACTGACAGGTGTATATCTCTCAGTGTACATCAACTGACAGGTATATATCTCAGTATACATCAACTGACAGGTGTATATCTCTCAGTATACATCAGCTGACAGGTGTATATCTCTCAGTATACATCAACTGACAGGTGTATATCTCTCAGTATACATCAACTGACAGGTGTATATCTCTCAGTACACATCAACTGACAGGTATATATCTCTCAGTATACATCAACTGACAGGTGTATATCTCTCAGTATACATCAACTGACAGGTGTATATCTCTCAATATACATCAACTGACAGGTATATATCTCTCAGTATACATCAACTGACAGGTGTATATCTCTCAGTATACATCAACTGACAGGTGTATACCTCTCAGTATACATCAACTGACAGGTGTATACCTCTCAGTATACATCAACTGACAGGTATATTCCTCTCAGTATACATCAACTGACAGGTATATATCTCTCAGTATACATCAACTGACAGGTGTATATCTCTCAGTATACATCAACTGACAGGTGTATATCTCTCAGTATACATCAACTGACAGGTGTATACCTCTCAGTATACATCAACTGACAGGTGTATACCTCTCAGTATACATCAACTGACAGGTATATATCTCTCAGTATACATCAGCTGACAGGTGTATACCTCTCAGTATACATCAGCTGACAGGTGTATACCTCTCAGTATACATCAGCTGACAGGTGTATACCTCTCAGTATACATCAACTGACAGGTGTATATCTCTCAGTATACATCAGCTGACAGGTGTATACCTCTCAGTATACATCAACTGACAGGTGTATATCTCTCAGTGTACATCAACTGACAGGTGTATACCTCTCAGTATACATCAGCTGACAGGTGTATACCTCTCAGTATACATCAGCTGACAGGTGTATACCTCTCAGTATACATCAACTGACAGGTGTATACCTCTCAGTATACATCAACTCACAGGTGTATACCTCTCAGTATACATCAACTGACAGGTGTATATCTCTCAGTACACATCAACTGACAGGTATATATCTCTCAGTATACATCAACTGACAGGTGTATATCTCTCAGTATACATCAACTGACAGGTGTATATCTCTCAATATACATCAACTGACAGGTATATATCTCTCAGTATACATCAACTGACAGGTGTATATCTCTCAGTATACATCAACTGACAGGTGTATATCTCTCAGTCTACCACAACTGACAGGTGTATATCTCTCAGTATACATCAACTGACAGGTGTATACCTCTCAGTATACATCAACTGACAGGTGTATACCTCTCAGTATACATCAACTGACAGGTATATTCCTCTCAGTATACATCAACTGACAGGTATATATCTCTCAGTATACATCAACTGACAGGTGTATATCTCTCAGTATACATCAACTGACAGGTGTATATCTCTCAGTATACATCAACTGACAAGTGTATACCTCTCAGTATACATCAACTGACAGGTGTATACCTCTCAGTATACATCAACTGACAGGTATATATCTCTCAGTATACATCAGCTGACAGGTGTATACCTCTCAGTATACATCAGCTGACAGGTGTATACCTCTCAGTATACATCAGCTGACAGGTGTATACCTCTCAGTATACATCAACTGACAGGTGTATATCTCTCAGTATACATCAGCTGACAGGTGTATACCTCTCAGTATACATCAACTGACAGGTGTATATCTCTCAGTGTACATCAACTGACAGGTGTATACCTCTCAGTATACATCAGCTGACAGGTGTATACCTCTCAGTATACATCAGCTGACAGGTGTATACCTCTCAGTATACATCAACTGACAGGTGTATACCTCTCAGTATACATCAACTCACAGGTGTATACCTCTCAGTATACATCAGCTGACAGGTGTATACCTCTCAGTATACATCAACTGACAGGTGTATATCTCTCAGTGTACATCAACTGACAGGTGTATACCTCTCAGTATACATCAGCTGACAGGTGTTTACCTCTCAGTATACATCAACTGACAGGTGTATACCTCTCAGTATACATCAACTGACAGGTGTATACCTCTCAGTATACATCAACTGACAGGTGTATATCTCTCAGTATACATCAACTGACAGGTGTATACCTCTCAGTATACATCAACTGACAGGTGTATACCTCTCAGTATACATCAACTGACAGGTATATACCTCTAGGTATATATACTGAAACTTTACATAATTCACAATCTGAGTCATTAAGTGTTGCTGACTAGTGGTGAGTGACACGCTGGCATGAATGACCCTCACGTAGCCGACAGGCTTCAAACCCAATAAACTCGCCTGGATTTAAATTAAAAACAGGCTCCGGGGATAGGGGGCGCTGACCCCTAGTGTCCCCCAACCCCCCTGAAGCAGTCTTAGGTTCATCCATCTCACTTAACTAAAGTTGTGACGCAAAAATCACTTTACTACTACTACAAATAATAATAATAATAATAATAATAATAATAATAATAATAATAATAATAATAATAATAATAATATTATTATTATTATTATTAATATTATTATTATTATTATTATTATTATTATTATTATTATTATTATTATTATTATTATTATTATTATTTATTTATTTATTTATTTAGTTTAAGGTGGACTATTATAATTTAGAATAAAGACTGACAAGTTTTATTTAACTTGTGGTTAAGTAAATAAGGTCAAGGACGCCAGATAAAGTTCAACTTGAACAGCTATGTTAATGTAGGAAAAAGTGAACAGTGTTGAACACTTAACTACCAGACATATATTGTTATAGTAACTCTTGAACCTTACCTCTCTCTCTCTCTCTCTCTCTCTCTCTCTCTCTCTCTCTCTCTCTCTCTCTCTCTCTCTCTCTCTCTCTCTCTCTCTCTCTCTCTCTCTCTCTCTTTTACTCGACATAAGTAGAATGAAAAAAATCTGAATAAACTCTTCAACTAGCAGCTGCAATAGTCAACTAGCAGCTGTAACACTCAACTATCAGCTATAACAGTCAACTAGCAGCTGTAACAGTCAACTAGCAGCTGTAACAGTCAACTAGCAGCTGTAACACTCAACTAGCAGCTGTAACAGTCAACTAGTAGCTGTAACACTCAACTATCAGCTATAACAGTCAACTAGCAGCTGTAACAGTCAACTAGAAGCTGTAACACTCAACTAGCAGCTGTAACAGTCAACTAGCAGCTGCAACAGTCAACTAGCAGCTGTAACAGTCAACTAGCAGCTGTAACACTCAACTATCAGCTATAACAGTCAACTAGCAGCTGTAACAGTCAACTATCAGCTATAACAGTCAACTAGCACCTGTAACAGTCAACTAGCAGCTGTAACAGTCAACTAGCAGCTGTAACAGTCAACTAGCAGCTGTAACACTTAATCAGCAGCTGTAACACTCAACCATCAGCTATAACACTCAACTAGCAGCTGTAACAGTCAACTAGCAGCTGTAACACTCATCTAGCAGCTGTAACACTCAACTAGCAGCTGTAACAGTCAACTAGCAGCTGTAACACTCAACTAGCAGCTGTAACACTCAACTATCGGCTATAACACTCAACTAGCAGCTGTAACAGTCAACTAGCAGTTGTAACACTCAGCTAGCAGCTGTAACACTCAACTAGCAGCTGTAACACTCAACTAGCAGCTGTAACACTCAACTATCAGCTATAACACTCAACTAGCAGCTGTAACAGTCAACTAGCAGCTGTAACAGTCAACTAGCAGCTATAACACTCAACTAACAGCTGTAAGACTCAACTAGCAGTTGAGTTTACTTTAATCCCTAAAATAGTAGGTAAAGTCTGGGTTTATATACAGTATATACAGTCAGTAATATATACCCCTCGGAGTATGTGTTGAGACACATCTCTCGGTATATATACTCTGAGACATACACCTCTCTTATCGAGTAACAGTAATAAATACAAAGGAATCATGGCAACTCATTTGCTTTCCATTGTGGGGAGAGACGTTCCTGATAGAGAAGGCATTTTCCAGCAGGAGTTTGCTCCATGCCGCACTTCCAGTAAAATGCTGATATACACGTCTTGGTGTATGTACGCTGAGAAGGAAGTATGACTTAGTACCTTATGGGGTAGAAAGAATAGTTTAGTGTGCATCAGAAGGAAGACAGAGCTTATTTAAAAGCTCTCTCTCTCTTGGGACTTATGGAAAAGAGATGTTAGTTTATGATAATGCCTGTTAAAATAATGCCATGATAACTCCCACTTTAAAGATAATTCGCAGGGTAATAACAAATTTGGATACTTTCTTTTGAAAGTATCCAGTTGGGTAACTCTCTGCCACTTTTCGTATACCTTTCCCAGTACTTACACTCTGCCCCTCCATATGTCTTTTCTAGTGTCTTCCCGTATCTTCCCAGCCATCTTCCCCTGCATTTTTAACCCTGTATCTTTCCCCTGTATCTTTCCCTGTATCTTTCCCCTGTATCTTTCCCCTGTATCTTTCCCCCTGTATCTTTCTCCTGTATCTTTCTACTGTATCTTTCCCCCTGTATCTTTCCTCTGTATCTTTCCCTCTGTATCTTTCTCCTGTATCTTTTCCCCTGTATCTTTCCCCTGTATCTTTCCCCTGTATCTTTCCCCCTGTATCTTTCCCCCTGTATCTTTCCCCTGTATCTTTTCCCTTGTATCTTTCTGCTGTATCTTTCCCCTGTATCTTTCCCCCTGTATCTTTCCCCCTGTATCTTTCCCCTTGTATCTTTCCCCTTGAATATTTCCACTGTATCTTTCCCCTGTATCTTTCCCCTTGTATCTTCCCCCTTGTATCTTCCCCTGCATCTTTCCCCTGTATCTTTCCCCTGTATTTTTCCCCTGTATCTTTTCCCTGTATCTTCCCCCTGTATCTTTCCCCCTGTATCTTTCCCCTGTATTTTTCCCCTGTATCTTTCCCCTGTATCTTTCCCCTTGTATCTTTACCTCTGTATCTTCCCCCTGTATATTTCCCCTGTATCTTCCCTCTGTATCTTTCCCCCTGTATCTTTCCCCTGTATTTTTCCCCTGTATCTTACCCCTGTATCTTTCCCCCTGTATCTTTACCTCTATCTTCCCCCTGTATATTTCCCCTGTATCTTTCCCCCTGTATCTTTCCCCTCTATCTTGCCCCTGTATCTTTCCCCTGTATCTTTCCCCCTGTTTCTTTCTCCCTGTATCTTCCCACTGTATCTTTCCCCCTGTATCTTTCCCCAGTATCTTTCTCCTGTATCTTTCCCCTGTATCTTTCCCCTGTATCTTTCCCCTGCATCTTTCCCTCTGTATTTTTCCCCTGTATCTTTTCCTTGCATCTTTCCCCCTGTATCTTTCCCCCTGTATCTTTCCCCTGTATCTTTTCCCTGAATCTTTCCCCCTGTATCTTTCCCCTGTATCTTTTCCCTGTATCTTTCCCCCTGTATTTTTCCCCTGTATCTTTCCCCCTGTATCTTTCCCCCTGTATCTTCCCCTGTATCTTCCCCCTGTATCTTTCCCCCTGTATCTTTCCCCTGTATTTTTCCCCCTGTATCTTTCCTCCTGTATCTTTCCCCCTGTATCTTCCCCATGTATCTTTCCCTCTGTATCTTTCCCCTGTATCTTTCCCCCTGTATCTTTCTCCTGTATCATTCCCCTGTATCTTTCCCCTGTATCTTTCCCCTGTATCTTTCCCCTGCATCTTTCCCCTGTATCTTTCCCCTGTATCTTTCCCCTGTATCTTTCCCCCTGTATCTTTCCCCTGTATCTTTCCCCCTGTATCTTTCCCCTGTATCTTTTCCCTGTATCTTTCCCCCTGTATTTTCTCCTGTATATTTCCCCTGTATTTTTCCCCCTGTATCTTTCCCCCTGTAACTTTCCCCTGTATATTTCCCCTGTATCTTTCCCACTGTATCTTTCCCCTGTATCTTTCCCCTGTATCTTTCCCCCTGTATCTTTCCCCCTGTATCTTTCCCCTGCATCTTTCCCCTCTATCTTTCCCCCTGTATCTTTCCCCTGTATCTTTCCCCTCTATCTTTCCCCTGTATCTTTCTCCTGTATCTTTCCCCTGTATCTTTCCCCTGCATCTTTCCTCTGTATCTTTCCTCTCTATCTTTCCCCCTGTATCTTTTCCCTGTATCTTTCCCCCTGTATTTTTCCCCTGTATCTTTCCCCTGTATCTTTCCCCCTGTATCTTTCCCCTGTATCTTTCCCCCTGTATCTTTTCCCCTGTATCTTCCCCCTATATATTTCCCCTGTATCTTTCCCCTGTTTCTTTCCCCTCTATCTTTCCCCTTGTATCTTTCCCCCTGTATCTTTCCCCTGTATCTTTCCCCTTGTTTCTTTCCCCCTGTATCTTCCCCTGTATCTTTCCCCCTGTATCTTTCCCCTGTATCTTTCTCCTGTATCTTTCCCCTGTATCTTTCCCCTGTATCTTTCCCCTGTATCTTTCCCCTGTATCCTTCCCCTGCATCTTTCCCTCTGTATTTTTCTCCCTGTATCTTTCCCTTGTATCTTTCCCCTGTATCTTTCCCCTGTATCTTTCCCCTGTATCTTTTCCCTGTATCTTTCCCCTGTATCTTTCCCCTGTATCGTTCCCCTGTATCTTTTTCCTGTATTTTTCCCCCTGTATTTTCCCCCTGTATCTTACCCCTGTATCTTTCCCCCTGTATCTTCCCCTGTATCTTCCCCCTGTATCTTTCCCCCTGTATCTTTCCCGTGTATTTTTCCCCTGTATCTTTCCCCCTGTATCTTTCCCCCTGTATCTTCCCCATGTATCTTTTCCCCTGTATCTTTCTCCTGTATCTTTCCCTTGTATCTTTCCCCCTGTATCGTTCCCCCTGTATCTTTCCCCTGTATCTTTTCCCTGTATCTTTCCCCCTGTATCTTTCCCCTGTATCTTTTCCCTGTATCTTTCCCCCTGTATCTTTCCCCTGTATTTTTCCCCTGTATCTTTCCCTTGTATATTTCCCCCTGTATCTTCCCCATGTATCTTTCCCCTGTATCTTTCCCCTGTATCTTTCCCCCTGTATCTTTCTCCTGTATCTTTCCCCTGTATCTTTCCCCTGTATCTTTCCCCTGTATTTTCCCCTGTATCTTTCCCCTGTATCTTTCCCCTTGTATCTTTCTGCTGTATCTTTCCCCTGTATCTTTCCCCCTGTATCTTTCCCAATGTATCTTTCCCTTTGTATCTTTCACGTTGTATATTTCCACTGTATCTTTTCCCTGTATCTTTCCCCTGTATCTTTCCCCTGTATCTTTCCCCTTGTATCTTCCCCATTGTATCTTCCCCTGTATCTTTCCCCTGTATCTTTCCCCTGTATCTTTCCCCTGTATATTTTCCCTGTATCTTCCTCCTGTATCTTTCCCCCTGTATCTTTCCCCTGTATTTTTCCCCTGTATCTTTCCCCTGCATCTTTCCCCCTGTACCTTTACCTCTGTATCTTCCCCCTGTATATTTCCCCTGTATCTTTCCCCCTGTATCTTTCCCCTCTATCTTGCCCCTGTATCTTTCCCCTGTTTCTTGCCCCTGTATCTTTTCCCCTGTATCTTTCCCCTGTATCTTTCCCCTGTATCTTTCCCCCTGTTTCTTTTCCCCTGTATCTTCCCACTGTATCTTTCCCCCTGTATCTTTCCCCAGTATCTTTCTCCTGTATCTTTCCCCTGTATCTTTCCACCTGTATCTTTCCCCTGTATCTTTCCCCTGTATCTTTCCCCTCTATCTTTCCCCTGCATCTTTCCCTCTGTATTTTTCCCCTGTATCTTTTCCTTGCATCTTTCCCCCTGTATCTTTCCCCCTGTATATTTCCCCCTGTATCTTTTCCCTGCATCTTTCCCCCTGTATCTTTCCGATGTATCTTCCCCTGTATCTTCCCCCTGTATCTTTCCCCCTGTATCTTTCTCCCTGTATCTTTCCCTTGTATTTTTCCCCTTGTATCTTTCCCCCTGTATCTTTCCCCCTGTATCTTCCCCATGTATCTTTCCCCCTGTATCTTTCCCCCTGTATCTTTCTCCTGTATCTTTCCCCTGTATCTTTCCCCTGTATCTTTCCCCTGTATCTTTCCCCTGTATCTTTCCCCTGTATCTTTCCCCTGTATCTTTCCCCTGCATCTTTCCCCTGTATCTTTTCCCTGTATCTTTCCCCCTGTATTTTCCCCTGTTTCTTTCCCCTGTATTTTTCCCCTGTATCTTTCCCCTGTATCTTTCACCCTGTATCTTTCCCCTGTATCTTTCCCCTCTGTCTTTCCCCCTGTATCTTTCCCCTGTATCTTTCCCCTGTATCTTTCCCCCTGTATCTTTCCCCTGTATCTTTCCCCTGTATCTTTCCCCCTGTATCTTTCCCCCTGTATCTTTCCCCTGCATCTTTCCCCTCTATCTTTCCCCCCTCTATCTTTCCCCTGTATCTTTCCCCTCTATCTTTCCCCTGTATCTTTCGCCTGTATCTTTCCCCTGTATCTTTCTCCTGTATCTTTCCTCTGTATCTTTCCCCTCTATCTTTCCCCTTGTATCTTTCCCCTGTATCTTTCCCCCTGTATCTTTACCCCTGTATCTTCCCCCTGTATATTTCCCCTGTATCTTTCCCCTGTTTCTTTCCCCTCTATCTTTCCCCCTGTATCTTTCCCCATGTATCTTTCCCCTGTATCTTTCCCCCTGTTTTTCCCCCTGTATCTTCCCCCTGTATCTTTCCCCCTGTATCTTTCCCCGTGTATCTTTCCCCTGTATCTTTCCCCTGTATCGTTATCCTGTAGCTTTTCCCTGTATCTTTCCCCCTGTATTTTCCCCCTGTATCTTACCCCTGTATCTTTCCCCCTGTATCTTCCCCTGTATCTTCCCCCTGTATCTTTCCCCCTGTATCTTTCCCGTGTATTTTTCCCATGTATCTTTCTCCCTCTATCTTTCCCCCTGTATCTTCCCCATGTATCTTTCCCTCTGTATTTTTCCCCTGTATCTTTCCCTTGTATCTTTCCCCCTGTATCTTTCCCCCTGTATCTTTCCCCTGTATCTTTCCCCTGTATCTTTCCCCCTGTATCTTTTCCCTGTATCTTTTGCCTGTATCTTTCCCCCTGTATCTTTTCCCTGTATCTTTCCCCCTGTATCTTTCCCCTGTATCTTTCCCCCTGTATCTTTTCCCTGTATCTTTCCCCCTGTATTTTCCCCTGTATCTTTCCCTTGTATATTTCCCCCTGTATCTTTCCCCTGTATCTTTCACCCTGTATCTTTCCCCTGTATCTTTCCCCTCTATCTTTCCCCCTGTATCTTTCCCCTGTGTCTTTCCCCTGTATCTTTCCCCCTGTATCTTTCCCCTCCAGCTTTCCCCCTCTGTCTTTCCCCCTGTATCTTTCCCCTGCATCTTTCCCCTCTATCTTTCCCGCCTGTATATTTCCCCTGTATCTTTCCCATCTATCTTTCCCCTGTATCTTTCTCCTGTATCTTTCCCCTGTATCTTTCCTCTGTATCTTTCCCCTGTATCTTTCCCCCTGTATCTTTTCCCTGTATATTTCCCCCTGTATTTTTCCCCTGTATCTTTCCCCTGTATCTTTCCCCCTGTATCTTTCCCCTGTATCTTTCCCCATGTATCTTTACCCCTGTATCTTCCCCCTGTATATTTCCCTTGTATCTTTCCCCTGTTTCTTTCCCCTCTATCTTTCCCCATGTATCTTTCCCCTGTATCTTTCCCCTGTTTCTTTCCCCCTGTATCTTCCCCCTGTATCTTTCCCCCTGTATCTTTCCCCTGTATCTTTCTCCTGTATCTTTCCCCTGTATCTTTCCCCTTGTATCTTTCCCCTGTATCTTTCCCCAGTATCTTTCCCCTGCATCTTTCTCTCTGTATTTCTCCCCTGTATCTTTCCCTTGTATCTTTCCCCCTGTATCTTTCCCCTGTATCTTTCCCCTCTATCTTTTCCCTGTATCTTTCCCCTGTATCTTTCCCCTGTATCGTTCCCCTGTATCTTTTCCCTGTATCTTTCCCCCTGTATTTTCCCCTGTATCTTACCCCTGTAACTTTCCCCCTGTATCTTTCCCCTGTATCTTCCCCCTGTATCTTTCCCCCTGTATCTTTCCCCTGTATTTTTCCCCTGTATCTTTCCCCCTGTATCTTTCCCCCTGTATCTTCCCCATGTATCTTTTCCCCTGTATCTTTCTCCTGTATCTTTCCCCTGTATCTTTCCCCTCTATCTTTCCCCCTGTATCTTTCCCCTCTATCTTTCCCCCTGTCTCTTTCTCCTGTATCTTTCCCCTGTATCTTTCCCCTGTATCTTTCCCCTGTATCTTTCCCCCTGTATTTTTCCCCTGTATCTTTTCCCTGTATCTTTCCCCTGTATCTTTCCGCTGTATCTTTCCCCCTGTATGTTTCCCCTGTATCTTTAACCCTGTATCTTTCCCTTGTATATTTCCCCTGTATCTTTCCCCTGTATATTTCCCCCTGTATCTTTCCCCCTGTATCTTTCCCCTGTATCTTTCCCCTGTATCTTTCCCCCTGTATCTTTCCCCTGTATCTTTCCTCTCTATCTTTCCCCTGTATGTTTCCCCTGTATCTTCTTCCTCTATCTTTCCCCCTCTATCTTTCCCCGTGTATCTTTCCCTTGCATCTTTCTCATATCTAATTTAAATATCTCTTCTTCGTTGTCATCATCCCCTCGTAGACTCTCACGCCAAACTCGTTCTCAGAAATTGCTTTTTTAAAGCCTGTAATACATCACTAAGTCATTACAATAAGTCCAATATACTCATTCTTCGGCCGTCTTTAAACTTCACCAAGCTGCCTCACTATCACTGTTTTAAACTTCACCAAGCTGCCTCACTATCACTGTTTTAAACTTCACCAAGCTGCCTCACTATCACTGTTTTAAACTTCACCAAGCTGCCTCACTATCACTGTTTTAAACTTCACCAAGCTGCCTCACTATCACTGTTTTAAACTTCACCAAGCTGCCTCACTATCACTGTTTTAAACTTCACCAAGCTGCCTCACTATCACTGTTTTAAACTTCACCAAGCTGCCTCACTATCACTGTTTTAAACTTCACCAAGCTGCCTCACTATCACTATCCCCCTGTATCTTTCTCCTGTATCATTCCCCTGTATCTTTCCCCTGTATCTTTCCCCTGTATCTTTCCCCTGCATCTTTCCCCTGTATCTTTCCCCTGTATCTTTCCCCTGTATCTTTCCCCCTGTATCTTTCCCCTGTATCTTTCCCCCTGTATCTTTCCCCTGTATCTTTTCCCTGTATCTTTCCCCCTGTATTTTCTCCTGTATCTTTCCCCTGTATTTTTCCCCCTGTATCTTTCCCCCTGTAACTTTCCCCTGTATATTTCCCCTGTATCTTTCCCACTGTATCTTTCCCCTGTATCTTTCCCCTGTATCTTTCCCCCTGTATCTTTCCCCCTGTATCTTTCCCCTGCATCTTTCCCCTCTATCTTTCCCCCTGTATCTTTCCCCTGTATCTTTCCCCTCTATCTTTCCCCTGTATCTTTCTCCTGTATCTTTCCCCTGTATCTTTCCCCTGCATCTTTCCTCTGTATCTTTCCTCTCTATCTTTCCCCCTGTATCTTTTCCCTGTATCTTTCCCCCTGTATTTTTCCCCTGTATCTTTCCCCTGTATCTTTCCCCCTGTATCTTTCCCCTGTATCTTTCCCCCTGTATCTTTACCCCTGTATCTTCCCCCTATATATTTCCCCTGTATCTTTCCCCTGTTTCTTTCCCCTCTATCTTTCCCCTTGTATCTTTCCCCATGTATCTTTCCCCTGTATCTTTCCCCCTGTATCTTTCCCCTGTATCTTTCTCCTGTATCTTTCCCCTGTATCTTTCCCCTGTATCTTTCCCCTGTATCTTTCCCCTGTATCCTTCCCCTGCATCTTTCCCTCTGTATTTTTCTCCCTGTATCTTTCCCTTGTATCTTTCCCCTGTATCTTTCCCCTGTATCTTTCCCCTGTATCTTTTCCCTGTATCTTTCCCCTGTATCTTTCCCCTGTATCGTTCCCCTGTATCTTTTTCCTGTATTTTTCCCCCTGTATCTTGCCCCTGTATCTTACCCCTGTATCTTTCCCCCTGTATCTTCCCCTGTATCTTCCCCCTGTATCTTTCCCCCTGTATCTTTCCCGTGTATTTTTCCCCTGTATCTTTCCCCCGGTATCTTTCCCCCTGTATCTTCCCCATGTATCTTTTCCCCTGTATCTTTCTCCTGTATCTTTCCCTTGTATCTTTCCCCCTGTATCGTTCCCCCTGTATCTTTCCCCTGTATCTTTTCCCTGTATCTTTCCCCCTGTATCTTTCCCCTGTATCTTTTCCCTGTATCTTTCCCCCTGTATCTTTCCCCTGTATTTTTCCCCTGTATCTTTCCCTTGTATATTTCCCCCTGTATCTTCCCCATGTATCTTTCCCCTGTATCTTTCCCCTGTATCTTTCCCCCTGTATCTTTCTCCTGTATCTTTCCCCTGTATCTTTCCCCTGTATCTTTCCCCTGTATTTTCCCCTGTATCTTTCCCCTGTATCTTTCCCCTTGTATCTTTCTGCTGTATCTTTCCCCTGTATCTTTCCCCCTGTATCTTTCCCAATGTATCTTTCCCTTTGTATCTTTCACGTTGTATATTTCCACTGTATCTTTTCCCTGTATCTTTCCCCTGTATCTTTCCCCTGTATCTTTCCCCTTGTATCTTCCCCATTGTATCTTCCCCTGTATCTTTCCCCTGTATCTTTCCCCTGTATCTTTCCCCTGTATATTTTCCCTGTATCTTCCTCCTGTATCTTTCCCCCTGTATCTTTCCCCTGTATTTTTCCCCTGTATCTTTCCCCTGCATCTTTCCCCCTGTACCTTTACCTCTGTATCTTCCCCCTGTATATTTCCCCTGTATCTTTCCCCCTGTATCTTTCCCCTCTATCTTGCCCCTGTATCTTTCCCCTGTTTCTTGCCCCTGTATCTTTTCCCCTGTATCTTTCCCCTGTATCTTTCCCCCTGTTTCTTTTCCCCTGTATCTTCCCACTGTATCTTTCCCCCTGTATCTTTCCCCAGTATCTTTCTCCTGTATCTTTCCCCTGTATCTTTCCACCTGTATCTTTCCCCTGTATCTTTCCCCTGTATCTTTCCCCTCTATCTTTCCCCTGCATCTTTCCCTCTGTATTTTTCCCCTGTATCTTTTCCTTGCATCTTTCCCCCTGTATCTTTCCCCCTGTATATTTCGCCCTGTATCTTTCCCTGCATCTTTCCCCCTGTATCTTTCCGATGTATCTTCCCCTGTATCTTCCCCCTGTATCTTTCCCCCTGTATCTTTCTCCCTGTATCTTTCCCTTGTATTTTTCCCCTTGTATCTTTCCCCCTGTATCTTTCCCCCTGTATCTTCCCCATGTATCTTTCCCCCTGTATCTTTCCCCCTGTATCTTTCTCCTGTATCTTTCCCCTGTATCTTTCCCCTGTATCTTTCCCCTGTATCTTTCCCCTGTATCTTTCCCCTGTATCTTTCCCCTGTATCTTTCCCCTGCATCTTTCCCCTGTATCTTTTCCCTGTATCTTTCCCCCTGTATTTTCCCCTGTTTCTTTCCCCTGTATTTTTCCCCTGTATCTTTCCCCTGTATCTTTCACCCTGTATCTTTCCCCTGTATCTTTCCCCTCTGTCTTTCCCCCTGTATCTTTCCCCTGTATCTTTCCCCTGTATCTTTCCCCTTGTATCTTTCCCCTGTATCTTTCCCCTGTATCTTTCCCCCTGTATCTTTCCCCCTGTATCTTTCCCCTGCATCTTTCCCCTCTATCTTTCCCCCCTCTATCTTTCCCCTGTATCTTTCCCCTCTATCTTTCCCCTGTATCTTTCGCCTGTATCTTTCCCCTGTATCTTTCTCCTGTATCTTTCCTCTGTATCTTTCCCCTCTATCTTTCCCCTTGTATCTTTCCCCTGTATCTTTCCCCCTGTATCTTTACCCCTGTATCTTCCCCCTGTATATTTCCCCTGTATCTTTCCCCTGTTTCTTTCCCCTCTATCTTTCCCCCTGTATCTTTCCCCATGTATCTTTCCCCTGTATCTTTCCCCCTGTTTTTCCCCCTGTATCTTCCCCCTGTATCTTTCCCCCTGTATCTTTCCCCGTGTATCTTTCCCCTGTATCTTTCCCCTGTATCGTTATCCTGTAGCTTTTCCCTGTATCTTTCCCCCTGTATTTTCCCCCTGTATCTTACCCCTGTATCTTTCCCCCTGTATCTTCCCCTGTATCTTCCCCCTGTATCTTTCCCCCTGTATCTTTCCCGTGTATTTTTCCCATGTATCTTTCTCCCTGTATCTTTCCCCCTGTATCTTCCCCATGTATCTTTCCCTCTGTATTTTTCCCCTGTATCTTTCCCTTGTATCTTTCCCCCTGTATCTTTCCCCCTGTATCTTTCCCCTGTATCTTTCCCCTGTATCTTTCCCCCTGTATCTTTTCCCTGTATCTTTTTCCTGTATCTTTCCCCCTGTATCTTTTCCCTGTATCTTTCCCCCTGTATCTTTCCCCTGTATATTTCCCCCTGTATCTTTTCCCTGTATCTTTCCCCCTGTATTTTCCCCTGTATCTTTCCCTTGTATATTTCCCCCTGTATCTTTCCCCTGTATCTTTCACCCTGTATCTTTCCCCTGTATCTTTCCCCTCTATCTTTCCCCCTGTATCTTTCCCCTGTGTCTTTCCCCTGTATCTTTCCCCCTGTATCTTTCCCCTCTATCTTTCCCCCTCTGTCTTTCCCCCTGTATCTTTCCCCTGCATCTTTCCCCTCTATCTTTCCCGCCTGTATATTTCCCCTGTATCTTTCCCATCTATCTTTCCCCTGTATCTTTCTCCTGTATCTTTCCCCTGTATCTTTCCTCTGTATCTTTCCCCTGTATCTTTCCCCCTGTATCTTTTCCCTGTATATTTCCCCCTGTATTTTTCCCCTGTATCTTTCCCCTGTATCTTTCCCCCTGTATCTTTCCCCTGTATCTTTCCCCATGTATCTTTACCCCTGTATCTTCCCCCTGTATATTTCCCTTGTATCTTTCCCCTGTTTCTTTCCCCTCTATCTTTCCCCATGTATCTTTCCTTTGTATCTTTCCCCTGTTTCTTTCCCCCTGTATCTTCCCCCTGTATCTTTCCCCCTGTATCTTTCCCCTGTATCTTTCTCCTGTATCTTTCCCCTGTATCTTTCCCCTTGTATCTTTCCCCTGTATCTTTCCCCAGTATCTTTCCCCTGCATCTTTCTCTCTGTATTTCTCCCCTGTATCTTTCCCTTGTATCTTTCCCCCTGTATCTTTCCCCTGTATCTTTCCCCTCTATCTTTTCCCTGTATCTTTCCCCTGTATCTTTCCCCTGTATCGTTCCCCTGTATCTTTTCCCTGTATCTTTCCCCCTGTATTTTCCCCTGTATCTTACCCCTGTAACTTTCCCCCTGTATCTTTCCCCTGTATCTTCCCCCTGTATCTTTCCCCCTGTATCTTTCCCCTGTATTTTTCCCCTGTATCTTTCCCCCTGTATCTTTCCCCCTGTATCTTCCCCATGTATCTTTTCCCCTGTATCTTTCTCCTGTATCTTTCCCCTGTATCTTTCCCCTCTATCTTTCCCCCTGTATCTTTCCCCTCTATCTTTCCCCCTGTCTCTTTCTCCTGTATCTTTCCCCTGTATCTTTCCCCTGTATCTTTCCCCTGTATCTTTCCCCCTGTATTTTTCCCCTGTATCTTTTCCCTGTATCTTTCCCCTGTATCTTTCCGCTGTATCTTTCCCCCTGTATGTTTCCCCTGTATCTTTAACCCTGTATCTTTCCCTTGTATATTTCCCCTGTATCTTTCCCCTGTATATTTCCCCCTGTATCTTTCCCCCTGTATCTTTCCCCTGTATCTTTCCCCTGTATCTTTCCCCCTGTATCTTTCCCCTGTATCTTTCCTCTCTATCTTTCCCCTGTATGTTTCCCCTGTATCTTCTTCCTCTATCTTTCCCCCTCTATCTTTCCCCGTGTATCTTTCCCTTGCATCTTTCTCATATCTAATTTAAATATCTCTTCGTTGTCATCATCCCCTCGTAGACTCTCACGCCAAACTCGTTCTCAGAAATTGCTTTTTTAAAGCCTGTAATACATCACTAAGTCATTACAATAAGTCCAATATACTCATTCTTCGGCCGTCTTTAAACTTCACCAAGCTGCCTCACTATCACTGTTTTAAACTTCACCAAGCTGCCTCACTATCACTGTTTTAAACTTCACCAAGCTGCCTCACTATCACTGTTTTAAACTTCACCAAGCTGCCTCACTATCACTGTTTTAAACTTCACCAAGCTGCCTCACTATCACTGTTTTAAACTTCACCAAGCTGCCTCACTATCACTGTTTTAAACTTCACCAAGCTGCCTCACTATCACTGTTTTAAACTTCACCAAGCTGCTTCACTATCACTGTTTTAAACTTCACCAAGCTGCCTCACTATCACTGTTTTAAACTTCACCAAGCTGCCTCACTATCACTGTTTTAAACTTCACCAAGCTGCCTCACTATCACTGTTTTAAACTTCACCAAGCTGCCTCACTATCACTGTTTTAAACTTCACCAAGCTGCCTCACTATCACTGTTTTAAACTTCACCAAGCTGCCTCACTATCACTGTTTTAAACTTCACCAAGCTGCCTCACTATCACTGTTTTAAACTTCACCAAGCTGCCTCACTATCACTGTTTTAAACTTCACCAAGCTGCCTCACTATCACTGTTTTAAACTTCACCAAGCTGCCTCACTATCACTGTTTTAAACTTCACCAAGCTGCCTCACTATCACTGTTTTAAACTTCACCAAGCTGCCTCACTATCACTGTTTTAAACTTCACCAAGCTGCCTCACTATCACTGTTTTAAACTTCACCAAGCTGCCTCACTATCACTGTTTTAAACTTCACCAAGCTGCCTATCACTGTTTTAAACTTCACCAAGCTGCCTCACTATCACTGTTTTAAACTTCACCAAGCTGCTTCACTATCACTGTTTTAAACTTCACCAAGCTGCCTCACTATCACTGTTTTAAACTTCACCAAGCTGCCTCACTATCACTGTTTTAAAGCGTCTTCCTGGCTTTACTTTTGCCTCACAATAATGCTCACACATCTTGGGTTCTCTGAGCAAGTTTGAATATGCAATTTTTTTTCTGTCTTCTAACTCTTCGCAACAATTCCGTTACTGTTGTTTTCATTTTGATGCTGCTGCTGTGGCTGTTGTTGGTGAAGTTTCTGCTGTTGTTGCTGCTGCTACTTTTACTGTTGTTGTTACTACTGGTATTATTACTCTTCCTGTTGTTGTTTTTCTTGTTAATATTTTCCCTTCTGCTATTTCTGTTCTTGCTATTTCTGTTCTTGCTATTGTTGTTGTTGCTACTGTTGTTGCTGCTGCTGTTGTTGGCTATACAATTCATTTTGTTCCTACTATTGCTGTTGTGGTTTTTGCTGCTGTTGTTGTCATTGTTGGTGTTGTTGTTGTCATTGCTGTTGCTGTTGTTCCACTTGCCACAGAGAACAAGGACGTCGCCCTGGCATCAAGGTCTTCCACTCAGGACCTCTCCATCCTTAATTTATCCTTTATCTGTATTATATGTGCTTCTCTCTCTCCCTCTCTCCCCTCCTCCTCCTACTACTACTATTACTACTACTACTACTACTTCCTCCCCCTCCCTATGGTCCTCTTAACCTCTAGCAGTACCTTGTAATAACTAACAGTACCTAGAGGTACCTAGCAATAGCTAGCACTACTTTGCAATAACTAGCACTACCTAGCATTACCTAGCAGTACCTAGCGATAACTAGCAGTACCTAGCAATACCTACAAGTACTTAGCAATAACTAGCACTACCTAGCATTACCTAGCAATACCTACAAGTACTTAGCAATAACTAGCACTACCTAACAGTACCTAGCAGCACCTAGCAGCACCTAGCAGCACCTACAGGGTATCACCTGTACTTTCAAACCTGATTAAAGAGTTTTTTCCATTGTTTACATACGGAGCGTCACCTCTCTCCTCCTCCCACACGATGACCCTACACACCGCGCCCCAGCAGCAGCAGCAACACCAACAGCCGTAACAGCAACAGCAGTAGTAACAGAAGAGGCAGTACTGGTAGGAGAAAGAGCAATAACAAAAACAACAGCAGTAGCAGCAGCAGAAGGACTGGCAACAGCAACACTGACAGCAGCAACACTGACAGCAGCATCGTACGTGAGCGGCGGCACAGCCGTGTGTACCTAACTGCAGCTGTGCCGAGTCTTTTTATTATCATGAAGCATGAAAATAGGGAACAGGATGAAGTCGGCGCCATCTATGGGCCAGTGATTCCATTAGGTCAACTGTCTTTATTTAATCGATGTCATTATGCTGTAAGGAACATGTTCCAGACTCGAGTCGTCCTGGAAATAAATGATCTCAGATGAAGTGATGTTCTTGAGAAGGGTACAGCCAGAGTGTAGGTGCTGTTTCCTGCCCGTCTTGTTGTGTAGAAGCTGTCGTCTCGTTGTCCGCGAAGTGGAGCCAAGTATGCTTGCTACCTTGACGATACTGGCCTTGAATATAACAGTAAGGCCACCCACATCTCTCCCGTGTTGAAGGCTCTGCTGATATGACAAATCCATCCAGGCCGGGTATAAGCAAGAGATTTGTGGTCTTGCTAGGCTCTCTATTCTGTCCAGAAGTCGTAGATAAGACGGGGGACAGGCAGTAAAAGGCAGTGGAGCATACTGAAGGTGTGAGCGCATTTGTTCCTCGTATAGAGTTTTATAACTTCTACTGTCAGTAGGTGTGAGATCCGCCTTAGTTACTGCTAGCTTCTTGGCTGTCTTGCGTGAAAGATTTATCTCCTGGATCTTCACAGATAATTTGGAATCAAATTTCACCCCTACAATATCCACCTCATCCCCGGGTTCCAACTCTCTTTCTCTCTCTCTCTCTCTCTCTCTCTCTTTTTTTTTTTTTTTTTTTTTTTACACAGGGTTTGACAAGGTTAAGGATCCCTAGCTGTATTGACAAGTTATTTACAGGTTAAGGATTCCTAACTTTATTGACAAGCTAAGAGCTGTTACCTACATCAGCTCATTTGAAAGCATTTTTATTGTTATGAGACATACAAGTAGGGAGCAGGATGAAGTTGGAGACATCTGTGGGCCAGTATTTTCATTTGATCAGCTGACTTTATCTCGTTGACATCTCTCTCTCTCTCTCTCTCTCTCTCTCTCTCTCTCTCTCTCTCTCTCTCTCTCTCTCTCTCTCTCTTTCCCCTCCCTCCGTTTACCCACTTTTTCCAACCTCCTGAACGTAATCCTCTGCATCTGAACGTCTAACCTCACGTCATGTTGTCCAAACCTTGAATTTTTATATGACTTTTTTCCTAGGCACTAATTTACAATGTTCTCAGCCTGTGTGCTCGCCTCTCTTTATTGGCGCATATTTTTTGACTCTATCTTATTCATATATATGAGAGTGAGTGATAATGTTAATGAATACAGTTTCTCAGATTATTATTATTATTATTATTATTAGTAGTAGTAGTAGTAGTAGTAGTAGTAGTAGTAGTAGTAGTAGTAGTAGTAATAGTAGTAGTAATAGTAGTAGCAATGGTTGTGGAAAATTTTGTACATTTCCCGAAATTATAGTGCATGAATTTATAATGTAATTCAATGAAATGTATTGCTGTTGGTTTAAAATTAATTTGCGAGTGAAACAGGGAACCAGCAGACCGTGCGTCGTTCAGGTCTTCCAAATAGGAGCAAGACAAACCATACCCCCGGCCGGGATTGAACCCGCGGTCATAGAGTCTCAAAACTGGAGTTTTGAGACTCTATGACCGCGGGTATGGTTTGTTTGCAATCGTGTCATTACGATTTCTTGAGTCAGGAGCAAGACAAATCGGAATTATCGTCCTGCGGAAATTGTGATGACAGAGACTTGGCAGGACTTCGAAATAAGTGGTGGAACTTGGAAATATGGAGGAACACCAGTGACTTCTTACAGCACACCGATCCCAAAGTACTCTTTACCTTTGTTCAGTAGATTGCACTGGCCATCGTATTTCTCACTGGCTAGGTGACTTTAGGGTGTGTTCTATGTGTTCTACCGGTGCTCCAAATTGGTAAGTTAATACCATTAATTATGTAACTATATGCTGGACAACTGCATTATACTCCCCTCCCCTCTTTTAGTTAGTCACAAAAAGTTATATACAGTCCACTTTAAATATTATTGGTTATGTTTTCTCATGTAATGGTTAATACTTTAGGTCCGGGTATATGTGTAGAGAGGATTGTGGGTGTCGGAGGAGATTCCCCACACACCAAGTATCTTCAAAATTCCCACATACCTCAGAGGTACAACAGAATGTAACTAATGTTTACTTGCCTTCTCATCACATTACTTGTGTGAACGTAGTCGTAGGTTCATACAGGTAATTTATTTCTCACAATGGTAGTAACAGTAGTAGTAGTAGTAGTTATAGTAGTGGTAGTAGTATTAGCAGTAGTAGTAATAGTAGCACTATCAATATTGTTATAATTATCATTATTATTATTGTTATGATTATTATTACTATCATTGAGCAGCGATAAACCAGTAAGGCGTCAAGCTGCCTGAGGAATGGCAGGTAATCACGTTGATCCAAGGAATAGGAAGATCATTTCAGTTCCCTGGATCAAGAGCTCAGTCAAGATCTCCAGCAATAATAATAATAATAATAATAATAATAATAATAATAATAATAACAATCGTTGGATCATTGTAACGTTGAATGTGTTTTCTTCGATCGTTCACTCTGTCTTGGTGGAATGTTGCTTTATTAAGTTTGAAGTCTATCGACTACACGAAGTCACTAAGGCTACATGTCACCTGTACCAGTTAAACTCTAAGTGTATACACAGTGAGATATATACATGTGTATATGAAGTGAGATATATACATCTGAGTATATACACTGAGACAGTTTGTGTATATAAACTATGATATGTATATATCTTTGCATATACACTTATATATATATATATATATATATATATATATATATATATATATATATACATGTGTATATAAACTGAGATATATACTATTTGTGTACATACACAGACATATACATATCTTTGCATATACACTGAGATATATACATTTCAGTGAATATACACTGATATATGCATCTATGTATATAAACATCTTTGTGTATATACTGAAATTTATACGTTTTTGTATGTATACCTATATATACATACCCTCTTTAAAGGAGGGGGAATGCTTTGATGTCAGTGAATGGTTCTTGATCCAGGGTACTAGAGCTAACCTCCTCTTTCTTGGATCAGACCTGACTACTTCCCGTTTCCCAGATACTGAATGAGACTTTCTAGTTTAACGCTTCCCAGTAATAATAATAATAATAATAATAATAATAATAATAATAATAATAATAATAATAATAATAATAATAATAATAATAATAATAATAATTAATAAGGAGAACTATTAAATATTTACCTAGAACACACATTACAATAATGCAATTTGTATTTAGTTACATAATTTCTATTTAATTCACATGTGTATATATATATATATATATATATATATATATATATATATATATATATATATATGTGTGTGTGTGTGTGTGTGTGTGTGTGTGTGTGTGTGTGTGTGTGTGTGTGTGCGCGTGTGTGCATATGTATGTGTGTGTGTGTGTCTGTGTGCGTGTGTATGTGTGCACTCACCTAATTGTACTCACCTAATTGTGGTTGCAGGGGTCGATACTCAGCTCCTGGCCCCGCCTCTTCACTGATCGCTACTAGGTCCTCTCTCTCTCTCTGCTTCCTGAGCTTTGTCATACCTCTTCTTAAAACTATGTATGGTTCCTGCCTCCACTACTTCACTTGCTAGGCTATTCCACTTCCTGACAACTCTATGACTGAAGAAATACTTCCTAACGTCCCTGTGACTCGTCTGAGTCTTCAGCTTCCAGTTATGACCCCTTGTTTCTGTGTCCTCTCTCTGGAACATCCTATCTCTGTCCACCTTGTCTATTCCCCGCAGTATCTTGTATGTCATTATCATGTCTCCCCTGACTTCTGTCCTCCAGTGTCGTCAGTCCGATTTCCCTCAACCTTTCCTCGTACGACATTCCCATTCGCTGCCTGACCACGGTCGAGTGAGGTTGTGCGCTGCACCCCTCTGCTGTTTCAGGCGAGCTACCTTGTATCAACATGGCGCTGAGTGTGAGGAGGCGCGTAAATACCATTGGTATTGAGCTGCTTCGTGGGGCGATTTCACCCTCTTCAGTGCAAGTCTTACTCCCAACAATCATTAGGGAGACCTATGGAATCCAGGACGATGAGGTGTATGGTGTAGCCCTGAATGGGGCTTATAGAATCTTCGTCAAATTGAATTCCACGTCCGTGTATGAGTCTTTGGTGACGAGATTCCAAGACGTGAGTCTTGACGCTACTCCAGCTGTGAAGGTGCGTTTGATCGACGTATCTCGCCACTTTACGTGGGTTAAGATACGTAATGTCCCATTTGAGGCAGATGAGGCTGACGTAAGGAGTGTTTTTGAGACATATGGGACCGTACATCTGGCACAAAAGGGCAAGTGGACGGCAGGTGCTTACATGGGACGTCCGGAGGGTACCTTTTCCCTGAAGATGACTCTGAGACATCCCATACCGTCTTACGTCGTGTTGGAGGACTTCAGGACGCAAGTTATGGTATCGTATGCCGGACAGAGACGTACGTGCAGAATATGTGGGGCGTACGACCATATGGCGGCAGAGTGCGTGAAGCTGAGGAGGGCGCCAGCGCAAACTGGTGAAGCACCAGTTACCAGCGTGATAGCTGTTGAGAGCCCAGTGCGAAAGCAAGGGCCTGGGCGCTTGTGGAGTGAAGAGGTGGAGGATTCCAAAGAGGAGACTGGCATGTGTGAGGTAAGCTGTGATGTAAAAGGATCTGTTACTACACAAAGGAAAAGTACAGAAGTGCAAGTGCAGGAGGAGGTGCAGGCTCTAGAGG
This sequence comes from Cherax quadricarinatus, assembly GCF_038502225.1. Lineage (NCBI taxonomy): Eukaryota > Metazoa > Arthropoda > Malacostraca > Decapoda > Parastacidae > Cherax > Cherax quadricarinatus. The sequence goes on from NC_091292.1 coordinate 95,186,634, forward strand.
AAGAGCTTCAGGAAGTGTTAAGGACATTGACACCGCCTGCAGAGGATGTTGTTCCTGAGCTGGTGAGAGGCACGGCGTTGCCTGTAGAGGAATGTAAGGATAAAAAACATAGCAGGGTTGACGGGCCAACTAGTAAGAGAGAGTTGTCGCCGTGTGCTGTGGAACGGGGCGTGGTGGAGGTTGAGGTTCATCGTGAGGGAACCTCAGAAGATAACATGGATGTAGAGGGCATCACGAGGAAGAGAGCGGCGGCGTCAGACTCAGATGATGTCCTGACGCCGGCGCAGAGGTCTGGGAGGAAGGAAGAGCACTGTCGAAGTAGTCATGATAAGAGGCATCGCAAAAAAGGGGGGGGGGTTGATGGTGTGAAGCCTTGTGCTGGCTCTGGGGCAGGAGGCCCTGGGATGAATGAAGAGAGGAGGAAGGGTTGGAAACTATAAAGAGGCCTTAGGTGTATGACTGTGAACGTCAATGGATTGTGTAATAGTGTGAAGAAGGAATGGTTTCGAATGTTTCTGTATAAATATAGGGTGGATGTAGTGTTCCTGCAAGAACACAATTTCAAGGAGGGAAGAGTGCTCGAGGTGGAGGGGTTTCAGGTTATGACTCTGCCATCTGCACGTCTGAAAGGTGGTGTGGGGATATTGATCAGGGAGGCGAGCCCGTTTGTGTTGCTAAGAAGTGAGGGGGGAGGGGGGGGAAGAATATTGCGCGTGGATGGGTGGTGGATGGGGCAGAGGGTTTCTTTTGTAAGTGTGTATGCACCAGCAGAAAATGATGTGAGGGTAAAAAGGGATTTTGTATGTGAAGAACTAGTTTTCTTCTTACGTGGGTTACCTACAGTGGCCGTCGTTGGTGGGGACTGGAACTGCGTTATTAGGAGGGCTGACGTGGAACCAAAAGGGGCGGGGCACGTGTCGGCGGCCTTGCGAGATCTTTTGAGAGATATTCAGTTGCGGGATGCGGTTGGAGGAGGGGCGTGGGAGGTAGAACACACTTTTGTAAGACGGGGTTACGCTGCTAGGTTGGATAGGCTGTATATATCTCAAGGGGTTGGGTTGACATTTTTCCGTACAATAGAAGTAGCTTATTCGGATCATCGGGCGGTAGTAGCAGAGGTGGCGTGGGAGTCACTAGCAGGTATATCTAGGGGTTATTGGAAATTAAATACAAGTGTGTTAGGTGATGAGGAGGGGATAGAGGGATTTGCAACGCTGTGGGAGGGGTTAAGTGCAGAGATAAATGGGGTAGAGGATGTGGTGATGTGGTGGGATGGTGTGGCTAAAGAACGGATTAAGCAATATTACGTAAAGGAAGGGAAACGTATCAATTCTTTAAAATATGGGCTTGCTAACTATTTGGAGGATAGATTACGGGGTTGCTATGCGAGGGGGGCGGTGGCGGGCAATTATCCCATGGATGATATTATGGCAATTAAAGGGAGACTGCGTGAGGTACAGGATGAGAGGTTCCAAGCGGTGCGGGTACAGGCGGGGGTGGAAGAGGTGTTATGGGGCGATAGACCTTCATCGTGCGTATTGCGTAGGCAGAAACAAAGACAGCAGGCAATGACTATTCCATGGTTGGAGGTTCATGAGTCGATAGGAGGGTACAGGGAGGGGCAGGTCATACAAGCTACGGAAGGAATGGGGGCGTTTGCTGACAAGTGGTATGAGAAGTACTGGCAACGAGAAGGGGTAGAGGATGGGGTTTTAGAACAGGTGTGTGGGAGTGTGGTATGTCAGTTGCGTAACAGTGATAGGGAAGCACTGGGTGGGGAAATAACTGAGGGAGAAATATGGAGGGCTTTAAGTGGAATGCGAAAGGGCAAAGCACCGGGAATTGATGGACTCCCGGCAGAGTTTTATCAGCAGCATTGGGAATTAATGAGGCGTTTTTTGGTTAGGTTATTAAATTGCATGAAGGAGAGAGGTGAGCTGGGTGAGAAGCAGGCAACGGCTGTCGTTGTATTGGTACCGAAAGGTAAGGGGCAGCATACGCTTCGGGATTACCGGGCGATCTCGTTGTTATGCGCAGATTATAAATTGTTTGCGAAGATTTTGGGAAATCGGGTCAAGTGTGTGGTGGGGCGGGTAGTATCAAAAACTCAGTTTGGTTTGCCAGGGAGGTCCATGGTGGAGGGGCATGGGTTACTTAGGGATTTCGTGGAGGCAAAAGGGGGGGGGGGGAGGGAGGGAGGTTTGGTGGCGCTCGATTGGCAAGGGGCATACGATAGAGTGGATAGGAAAGCATTAAAAGCCATCCTCAGGGGTCAGGGGTTTGGGGATGAAATAGTGGGTTGGGTTGAGGCGTTGTATGGAGGTGCAATAGCGAGGGTACAGATTAATGGTCGATTGGGTGAGAAGATTGTAATGGGTAGGGGAATTAGGCAGGGGTGTCCTATGTCACAATTATTGTTTGCGTGCATACAGGACCCCTTTTATAGATTGGTGGAGCAGCGTATGTGTCACGTAGAGGGACCAGGGTGTGAGGTTGCGAGGGTTTGGCCAGTTTTAATTGGGTATGTGGATGATACAACTGTTCTGATCAGGGAGGGGATGTCAATGGACACATTAGACGGGGTAGTAAAAATGTTCGCAGGGGCAACTGGTATGAGGGTAAATTCAGATAAATCCATGGTTATGGGGTTAGGGGCTTGGGCCGGTAGGGTTGATTGGGGTAGTGCAGTTGTGGGGAGGCAGGTGAATTCGTTAAAAATTTGCGGTCTGATTTATGCAGACGATCTAACTGTGGCACGCACGGAAAACTCGATTAGGATGGTAGAAAGGATTCAGGGACGCTTGGGTGCATTGCGACCTTATCATTTGACCCTTGTGCAGCGTGCCATTGCTATTAATATCTTACTGTATAGCAAAGTATGGCACGTGGCAGCCGTGTTCCCATTAACTGGGCCAGCAATAACGAACATACTTAGGAAGGTTTTTAAATTCTTGTGGGGTTCGAGCTGTGATTGGATTAAAAGGGATGTGGTAATGTTACCTGTAAGTAAGGGGGGGCTGGGATTGCTGGACTTAAAGCGGAGGGTCAAATGTGTCTTCATTAAAAGGGAGGTGATGAGGGAAAGTGTGGGTGGGGGGGGTTTGGCCAGGATCCATAACAGATTGCAACGGATGTATACAGGAGTTGAGTTGCATGAGTGTGAAACTGTGTTGAGGGCTCTGGCGTGGGATCGAGAGCCAGCAAAGGTTAAAATAGGTAGGTTGTGTAGATTGTTAGCCGGGAGGGTTGTAGCGCCTGTAGAGGGAATTTTCCCCATGTATGCATGGGGAAGTATATGGAATAGGTTGAGTAGGATGAGGTTGCAACCTCGTGTTCGGGATGTCATGTATCGTTTTCTGCACGGCATTTTACCGTCGGGTGTGGTTCTACGGGATAGACGCGTCGTTGACGGGGGGGAGTGTGGGATATGTGGTGGGGAGGAGTCGGCTTTTCATGTAGTATATTTTTGTGATGGAATGAGGAGTGTCAAGGGGTGGTTAAGTAGGGTGATAAATAGGATAGGAGGTAAAGGAATTTCTGTATTGAGAGCATTAAGTCTCGACGTGGGGGGTTGGGAGGAAAGTGTAATCAGAGCTGTGGGATACATTATGGCAGATTATATCTATATAGTGTGGGGATTGCGGGGGAAACAGGTTACTGAGGTGAAGAGGAGGGTGTTAGCGGTAACGTTCTATAAAACGGTATGCAGAAATAAGGAAATTTATGGGAGGAGGTGGGTGAAGGATTTTTCAGAGGGATATAGGCAACTTACGTTACAGGTTTTATTAGACTTGTAATATACGAGGGAGGGGAGGGTACGATTGGAAAGTGTTGCTGGGGTAGGGAAGTCATGGGTGAAAACAGGGTCGCCTCCCTGGTAATGGATGACAACAAATGTTTGCGTGAGTGTTGGATGAATGATGCGTGAGTGAATATGTGAACCACGGGTGCTGGCACCTGTGGAGCTGGCCAGTTTTTTTGTGTGACATGGACTATACACTATTCATATAGTACTCCTGTTCCTTCAAGGTAGTAGTGATGATGGATAAGGTATTCAAGGGGGGGGGGGTTGCCTACATCACTGTGCATAGCGAGGGTAGGGCAGCATATTGATTGGAAGTGATGGACAGTTGCTTGTCCAGTGTGTTAGTATTATGTGTAGATAATACGCATATTATTGTATGTAGCGAGATGGGACTACATGCAAGTTGGACTTGTACTATGAGAATTATTCTCTAACGCCTGATATGTGAAGGCTGATTGATCAACTGTGATCCATTCAAATTAGATTTATTATTATGTTATCTACATACATTATCTATGTACATAGCAGTCTTAAGTCATATTATTATGTTGTTATCTATGTACATAGCAGTCTTAAGTCATATTATTATGTTGTTATCTATGTACATAGCAGTCTTAAGTCATATTATTATGTTGTTATCTATGTACATAGCAGTCTTAAGTCATATGATGTGAGTTGTGTTTAGGTGCAGTTGTCACAAAAATTTTGTTTTGTTTTGTCTGTGTTAGGGAAGTATGTGGAATTTTTTGTGTGTAGCCGCTACATGGCTGGGGTTTATACTTTATACCTTTGTATTCTGTGATGTTTTTCATAATATACAGTCTTATTTATATACTATGTTGCATGAATAGGGTTTACATGCTAAGACTGCACATAAGTTGCCTTTGAGAGTTGACATTCAATATTGCAACCTTCTTAGAAAATTAAGCTTTTGGGGTTTTCTTTCACCAGGTTGAGGTGTCATTGTGTTAAGTAATGACATGTATCCCATTTCATTGTTATTAATATTTTGTGTCTAAGATGTTACTGTATCACTCATGATAGTGTAATTCCTATGTATCCTTTAATGTTAAGTTAAGATGCAGTCAGGTTGGTGATGGTTATATTTTGCGAGAGGGGGGGGGGGTGAAATTGTGTCAAAAGTTTCAGCCTTCACAGGTATATAACTCTGGTATAACTGGGTGTATATGGTGTGTGGTGTTAGGGTGTCAGAACACTTTCGTCTGCTGTAATCATTTTTGTAAGGCTGAATTGGGAATTTGTGATTTAACTCATTATGTGTACCTTTTAATATAATTTCCACCTTGTATTGTAATGTTTTAAATAAAATATAAAAAAAAAAAAAATCATGATGTGCAAAATGTATGTTTGCTGGTCTGTTCACTTTATGTATACTGAGAGTGTTTGTGTACGTGTGAAGTGTGAAGTATGTTGGAATTATGTGCGTTTGTGTGTTGCATGTCTTTGTTATTTACCGGTTGTCAAAGTCGTTTATCGACAGACACTTGGTCTTTGTGTGTGTGTGTGTGTGTGTGTGTGTGTGTGTGTGTGTGTGTGTGTGTGTGTGTGTGTGTGTGTGTGTGTGTGTGTGTGTGGGTGTGTGTGTGTGGGTGGGTGGGTGAGTGGGTGTGTTTTAATCAGTCACTTAGGAGCAGTAAACATACACTTCCACAGTAATCTGCGTAAAGAACTCACGACTCACAGATTCCCTCAGGGATGATGCAATGGGTAGTGGTTACAGGTGTACATTGGTCTGTCACCATTGTGGTACAGCGACCAGATCCGTCCCTCAATACCTGCTGCCACTCAAACCCGTCGGGGCACTGACGAAGCACCTGGCGGTAGCTGCTCGCTACTGTGTCCCAGGTACACACGAAAAATCGCCTACAGTCCGTGGGATCCCCGAACCTCCCTTCCTCTTTACACTCAAACTTTGACAACTTCCAGTTGCAGGGGTTTTCGCATTTCTCCGTCTGCTCGTTGTAGAACTGGCCAGGCGGACATTGGAACACGTATTGTAGCCACCCTTTCGTCGTAACAATGCAGGTGTAGTATGTGTTGCAGTCTTCGGTGAAACCGAAAGTCCCAGGATTCGTACAACTGGGGAGACCAGAAGGGTTGAGACACTGGACCGAATGCTCATCAAACGTGTAGCCTTCAGGGCATCTGTATATGTGCATCTCTCCGAGATCGTCACAGATGAAGAACGTGGAAAGGTTGTTTGGGTCTTTATAGAAGACGTTGTTTTCTGGGCACGAGCAATCCTTGTGTGGTTCCGTGTAGCATACGTTGCTGAAGAAGCTACTTTTGTAGTTGCAGAAGTCTTCGTGACAATTCTGAGGGAAGGCCCTACCGTCCACGCAGTTGACGACAGTCTTGCAGTCAGCACACATGTACTGGTTGGGCGCGTCGCTGCACACCTCGTCCAGGAGATTGTTGTGCACTTGCTTGAAAACCTCTAGCGTTCCTGACCTATTACATCCCTGGAAACAGTTAACTGGCATTATTATAAACATTAAACACTCCATTATTGGTACTGGAATCATCAGCACCAATCAGAGTTTATGAAAACCTTTACGATTTTGCAATAAACCAACAAAATCGAAAAAGTTTCAAACAACCTTGATAACGTTAATCTTCTGCATACTTGGAAAATTTCTGCTCTCGTTCCAAGACTGTGAAAATAAAGTATCTCTGCAGTAGGTACTGAACCATGCTGGGCAGGTCTAACTCACACTCAGCACTGCAGTAGGTCTACTGGACCATGCTAGGTAGGTCCTACTCACACTGAGAGGTGTGCATGGTAAAAATGGCATATGATAATAACAGGTAATTGAAAAAATACAGAAAATGGAAATAATACTGTTTATATTTTGAGTATTTTTTCCCAACATCTTAGTGTATACACAGTGAGAAATATAATTATGAAAATAGCATACAATACCGACAAGTAGATAAGCAAGACACATGTGCAACAGTTCGGTTTTTTTTTTTTTTTTGTCGAAACTTTTCGCCTACAAAGTAGGCTTTTTCAATTGTCTCCATATTAAGTCACTTCTGTATTTGACTGAAGAAGCCTATTGTATAGGCGTAACGTCTCAACTATAAAGATGCTCAACTGTTTAACATATGTCTTAATTACCAACTTGTCTCTATTGTATACCTTTTTTTTTTTCATAATTATTTCGCTGGCATATTGGTGTTCAGACATGCGTTTCTGGAAGTCACTGGATATTTCACATGTGTTGTGGAAAATACTGTATATATTTTCCAGAAATACAGTAGTTATATGTAAATAGATGGCCATACTGTATTTAATAAAAATTATGTTATCGAAAATGGGAAGCTGCGCCTGCACAAACGACTCGCCATTGTTGTTTGAATTTGGATTAGAAACGTTAGTGTAATGGGAAGAATTTTTCGTGCTCTAGAGGTTAAAATTGGACACCTCTCAAATAGGAGCCGAAATTGTTGGATGTGCATTCCGGCATAACTTGAGATATCAGGCGACTGGATAAGGCAGCTCCAGGAACCTCAGATAAGTCTGTGATGTTTTAACTCTGGCCAGTGTTATTTTCATAGATAGACAGTGAGGTTTTCTGAGTATGATACACCTTGATCTCCAGTCAAATTGGTGAGTGATTTTAAGATATTCTCCTTCTGTTATGTATATGTGTATATATATAATCCTTTATTAATTTAATATACAGTCCACAAATTTATATATTTACCAGAATTCCTGGTGATATATATTTCATTTGTAATTAATAGGTCTAGAGTAACTTGTGGATAAGACAGTTGTAGGTATCGAAGGGGGACATTTTTGCGACCTAGGTGTCCCAAATTCCTACTTGTCTATGTAACTGATAAATAATAATTATCTTTGTTATCATTTACTGTTATGTATAAAATGAGTTACATTCAGATAAATGCAATTTTCCACATTTAATTTGCCCGTTGGTCCTTCTTGAACCAGAGGTAATTAGTGAAGTCATTAATTAGTTAATTACTTAATAATTATATGTCAAATGACAGAAGGAGGTGGATGTTAAGTCCACAGATTTACTTTATGTGTAGTGGATTATAATTATTACAGTATTAATTTGGATAAGTCAAGTGTGGCTAAAGATTATATTAATGTGTATAATATTAATTTTGCTATGCCAAATTATGGCAAGGATTTATATTAATTTGCATAATATTAATTTTGATAAGCCAATTCTGGCCAAGATTTATATCAGTGTATGTGTAATTGATAAGTCAAGTGTAGCTAATTATATTAATGTGTATAATATTAATTTTGCAAAGCCAAAGTGGCTAGGATTTATATTAATGTATTTGTACAATATTAATTTGATAAGACAATTCTGGCCAAGATTTATATCAGTGTATGTGTAATTGCTAAGCTCAAGTGTAGCTAAAATTTATATTATAATTTTCTTGCATGTAATTGCTAAGCTCAAGTAGCTAGGATTTATTCAAGGTAAGTTGTATCAGTGTTGTAAGTTGTAATCAGTGTTATTAATAAAGTTGAATTTAATACATTGCATCATGGCTGAAAATGAGGAAATTAATATAGAAGACAAACATATGGAATACAGAGCTAAAAAAGCATCACTGCAAGCTAGAAAAGGGCATTAACAAAAGCATACAATAAATGTTTGGAATTAATGAATCAAGAAACTGTGAATACTGATGATTTAAAATTGTATTTAGATGCTTTAAGTAATAGATATGATTCATACAAATTATATTACAACAAATATGAAGGAGATTTGTTAGTAAACTGTGTAGATGAGACTGAAGTAGATCTCATGATTAATCAGTATTATGAACTAGAGGAAAGGATTCTTTCTTGTAAAAGTCAGGCCTTGAATAAATTAAAATGTGTAAACCAGGCAGTTAATCGGTCTGCTCCAACAAATAATATGTCTTTGCCAAAACTCCCAGAATTATGTTTACCTGTATTTAATCCTGGAGAAAACTAGGAGGAGTTTTGGTCAATTTTTAAAGCAGCTGAGCATGATAAGAGTGATCTAGCCTGTGTAACTAAATTATTTTACCTCAAAGGACAGGTAAGAGGAGATGCTCACATACTCATACAAGCCTTTCCCAATGTAGATGACTCTTACAAGGAAGCAGTTGACTTGTTGAAGGTCACTTATGGTAATATAGAACAAAGTAGGTTGGATCTAGTGAATATTATTGTTAATTTAAAATTTCCAGATCACACTTACAAAGGTTTACAGCACTTTAGAGTTAAACTGGAGAGCACTCTCAAAACTTTAAGTAATAAATATAATCTGAAGGAATCAGACTGGTTATTGAGTGCCATGGTACAGAATAAATTAAGCTGTAAAACACTTGAATGACTCTCGAACAAATATCACAAGGGTTATTTTGGTCTGGAGGAAATAAGACTAGGTCTACAAGAATTAATTGTGCAGTTGCAGACCAGCCAACTAACTCATTTTAAAGATGCAACACATAATAACTCTGAGGTATCTGTCAAGTTTCACAAAGGGAAAAATTATCCCAATGGTAATAATCAAAATTCCTTTCCTAAAAATAGTTGTATAGGTGCATATCAAGTAGCAGGAATCAGAAATAATGATTCTCCACAAGGTAAGAAGAATAAGTACCCTCCTAAGAGTAGCCCAGTTAATAAGAAACCAGTCAAAGAAAAGAGAGATTGTCTTTTCTGCAAGGGTACTCATTTTTCTAAGAATTGCAATGCATACAATTCATGGAATGATAAAGTTGAAAGATTGGAGGAACTCGACAGATGTATCAGGTGTTTAGGTAATCACAATGTAAAGGATTGTCATGCCAAATTAAACTACTGTTATTAATGTCACAAAGGAAGACACCATATAGTCATGTGTAAGGGTCTATATGATAATGTTGATAATAATGATAATGTTGACAATCCTGACACAACAGTAGCTAATGTAAAAATTGCTGCTAATGTTAATAATGATGGTTTTGCTGAAGTAGCCTTACCTGTGTTACAGGTAAAAATTGATGATAAAGGGCATAAATCAAAAAATGCAAATGCATTATTGGACCAGGGATCCCGGCGTACTTTCATAAAACGTAAATATCTTGATGGTATGAAAGTACAGATGGGATATCCCACAACTTTAAAATTATCTGGTTTTCTCTCAGATAAAAGAGTTCAATTGTATGACACTGTTTATGTAACTGTCAGGTTGGGCAATGAGAAAAAACGTGTTAATGCAGTAATTGTAGATAGACTTCCAGAGAAAATATCTACAGGAGGGCTTAGTAAAGCTACAGAAAGACTTTCACATAATGTAAATTTAGCACCTTCTGGTGTAAGTGATGATTCTGTAGGCCCAATAAATATTTTGATAGGTAGTGACTATTATGCCTCCTTTGTAAAGGGTATGGTAAAGAAATGTGGTGTCACCCTTTTAAAGACTGCAGGAGGCCATGTAATGTATGGTAGGATTCCTCGTAATAATAATTCATGACTAGAGGAAACTACAAATACCATAACTGTGTGTCTTACTCATAAAATCGTACCCCAGTATAATTCTTCCATAGAGGATGGTGTTGAGCCAGTGCATAAATTGTGGGAATTAGACAGCACTGGAATAAATGCAAATGAAGAAAGTCCAGACGATTCTTTTACTCTGGAACAATACCTGAGAGATGCAAAATTTGAATCTGGACAATACTGGGTACGACTTCCGTGGAGACTGAACCATCCAGAATTGCCCACTAATTACAGAATGGCATATGGGCAGTTAAAGGCTCAGCTCCGCAAACTGAGTAAGACACCAGAATTGTTAACTGCCTATAATGATATAATTGCTGAGCAGTTAATTAATAAATTTATAGAAGAGGTACCTCCTGAGCAAGCCAAAATTTATGGTCACTATTTGCCACATCACGGAGTGAAGAAGGATTCTAAGACCACTCCTATGAGAATTGTGTTTAATTGTAGTGCCAGGAGTAACAAAAATGTACCTAGTTTAAATGACTGTTTGATGACAGGTCCGTCGTTGACGGAAAAATTAGGAGATATCTTATTAAATTTCAGAGTGAAGCATTATGCCTTTACGGCTGACATAAGTAAAGCTTTCCTAAGAGTGGGTTTACAAGAGGCTGACCGGGATTGTACCCGCTTCTTATGGCCTGAGAATCCTAGTGACCCACTTAGCCCTCTGAAAACCTTTCACTTTAGGAGCGTATTATTTGGTGCCACATCCAGTCCGTTCCTACTTCAAGCGACGATACATGCACACCTTAAACGTATGGAAAGTCCATTGAATAAAGTAATGAGCAAACAATTTTATGTGGACAATTTCCTGGGTGGAGAGGCTAATGAAATAATGCAAAATGCAAATATGCCTCTGAGGGAATGGAATAGTAATTCGTCCAAATTAAAGAACAAAATAAGTAAAGATTACCCTGGAGATAAAGTGCCAAAATGTAGTAATGTATTGGGTTTAACTTGGGATACTGAGAGAGATTTGTTAATGTTAAAACCTAATAATTACAGTATGCCCAATAAATTAACTAAGAGAGTTTTGCTTGCTGAAGTTTCCAAATGTTTTGATCCACTAGATTTAGTGTCACCCCTTACTATAAGAGGGAAATTATTAATTCAGGAGTCATGGAAACTTAAATGTGCTTGGGATGAAATTCTACCTGAGGAATTCATTAACAGGTGGGATGAATTAATTGGTGATCATGAGAAAATTCCAATGTTGGAGTTCCCACACCAGGTGGCCAATGCAAATAGGAAAAATGTACTCCACATTTTTTGTGATGCTTCAAAATTGGCATATGGAGCAGTTGCTTATCTTCAATGTAATAGTGTTATTTCTCTTGTTATGTCTAAGACTAAAGTGTCTCCAATTAAATCACGTACCTTACCTCAGTTGGAATTAACAGCCATTTATGTAGGTGTCAAATTAGCTAATTATATAAGAAATAAGTTGCAGGAGATAAATATTAGTGACACTGTAATTTGGTCTGATAATGAGGTGTCCTTACAATGGATTCGTAATGGAAACAGTAAAATTGTGCATGTACAAAACAGAGTCGCTGAAATTAATCAGATGCAAGAGAAGTATAATAGTTTGGGTCAGCATATGTTAACATTTAATCATATACCTGGTGAGTAGAATCCAGCTGATTTCTTGTCTCAAGGTTTACCTTATGCTAAATTTGTAAATGCTATATCATGGTTTAAAGGACCGAGCTGGTTGGTAAATAAAGCTAATTGGCCTGTACAAAAGGCGTATATTGCTCCTGTTGAAATTACTGTGACCACCGCTCCAACAGTTTGTCCTCCCTTAGCCATTGATATAAATAGGTATTCTTCTTTACCCAAACTAATCAATGTAACTAAGTTGGTGTTTAAATTTCTAAACAAGATGAATATATCATATAAGTTTTCACATCCTCTTGAATATTGGATAAAGAGGGTACAAGAAGAAATCTATGGAAATGAGATTAAATTGATGATGGAAAGAAAAATTGTGAAAGGTTCCATAATAGAGAAATTGGGGCTGTGTTTAGAGAACAATGTAATTAGGTGCAGAGGTAGGTTACAAAATGCTGAATTGGGTGATTATGCTAAACACCCTATCTTACTGCCCAAAACTCATCATCTAACAAATTTTATTGTTCTAAATGCTCATAAAAATGTAATGAATGGTGGGGTACAAGATACCTTAAATTGTATTAGGGAAACTTTCTGGATTCCACAAGGACGGCAAAGTGTAAAAATGGTGATTAAATCTTGTGTAATATGTCGCCGTGTGGATGCCGGATCCTATATGTGCCCAGGTCCTCCACCATTGCCAAATGAGAAATTTGAATCGTTTAGCAACGAGCTCCGCCCTGCCGCAGTGTGGAAAATACTGTATATATTTTCCAGAAATGCAGTAGTTATATGTAAATAGATGGCCATGCTGTATTTAATAAAAATTATGTTATCGAAAATGGGAAGCTGCGCCTGCACAAACGAGACTCGCCATTGTTGTTTGAATTTGGATTAGAAACGTTAGTGTAATGGGAAGAATTTTTCGTGCTCTAGAGGTTAAAATTGGACACCTCTCAAATAGGAGCCGAAATTGTTGGATGTGCATTCCGGCATAACTTGAGATATCAGGCGACTGGATAAGGCAGCTCCAGGAACCTCAAATAAGTCTGTGATGTTTTAACTCTGGCCAGTGTTATTTTCATAGACAGTGAGGTTTTCTGAGTATGATACACCTTGATCTCCAGTCAAATTGGTGAGTGATTTTAAGATATTCTCCTTCTATTATGTATATGTGTATATATATAATCCTTTATTAATTTAATATACAGTACACAAATTTATATATTTACCAGAATTCCTGGTGATACATATTTCATTTGTAATTAATAGGTCTAGAGTAACTTGTGGATAAGACAGTTGTAGGTATTGAAGCGGGACATTTTTGCGACCTAGGTGTCCTAAATTCCTACTTGTCTATGTAACTGATAAACAATAATTATCTTTGTTATCATTTACTGTTATGTATATAATGAGTTACATTCAGATAAATGCAATTTTCCACATGTGTATATATTGTGTCAAAGTTGGTGCAAGGAATCGTGTGTACCCAACTGCTGAAAGAGGTTTGCAAGGATGATACTCTTAACAAGGACTTAGAACACAGCCAAGATGATGATGGGACCTACAACGGCTGGAAGCTGGTAGTAAGGCATGGGATGAAGCTCACGATGAGGAAGAGCCAGGACACTGCTGTGGCGACCGCCAATTCTTTGTGCTACCAGACAAGTGTGGGACGACGATCCAGGACATCCCAACGACGACATTGGGAAAGTCACGACGACCACCGCCAGTGAAGATGAGAACATTGTTCTTGTTGTGGACAGTCACATCAAATTCATGGATAGGGCATTTTGTCTTAGAGATAGGAAGAGGTATGTTTTCCTGGAGCTAGGGTACAAGATAGCATTATCCATTTTGGCAACATCATGGATGGAAATGGAGTTGATCCTATTATCTATCTCAGTGTTGGATGCAATGATGTTGGCAAGCATAGGAGTGAGAACCTGAATAGTAGGTATAGGTCAGCAGTAGACATTATCAGGAAGAGGGGAAGGCACCCTGTAATATGTGGCATTTTGCCAAGAAGAGGTGTTGGAAATAAATGGTCATCCAAAGCAAATGGTGTCGATTGCTGGCTAGACAAACATTATAAGGATAATGTGGTACCATTCATAGACAGTTGGAATCACTTCTATGGTATAAATGACTTATATGCAACGGATGAATTTTAATTAGGGCAGTAGTGGGAGCTATAGCTAGTTCGGTGGAGGGAGCTGATAGGGCCTTAAACTAGAAATAGTTAGAAGTATAGGCTATTATGGGGAAAATGGATTGCAGCGCTGTCAATTTGGGTTATATAAGTTCTGAAGATTGTATTATCAAGGATTTTAGGAACAAAGCTCATCAAGTAATAGTAAAGATAATAACAGCAGAAATTATGGAAAAGTAAAGACGAATAGGAAAAAGATACAAACGAAAAAAAATCATCTTAACATAATTTATACAAATAGTAGAATTGCTAAATATAAGATGAATGAATTACATGCAGTTGCATCTGCGGGAAACGTTGATATATAAGGTTTATTGAAAGTCGAGATGTGATAGAAATAGCTGAAAAAACATGCATTGCTAGTAGTGGTAGTACCATGTCTACTACTTCCTTCTTTTCCATCATTTCCATCCCTCGTCTCCTCTCCAAAACGTCCAAGTTGGACGTTTTGGTCCAAGTCGGACCAAAACGTCGTCATAAGTTTCAGTCTCCTAAGTGCGGATTATTTGTGTATATCACTAGTGTATTAGCATAATATATGTCCTCAGAACCACTGAACAAGTTTGTGTAACATCACCTGCAGAGTTCATAAATATAACTTATTTTGCAGTGAAATTGATGTTATGCTACCTCATGTCCAAGTTTGGTCCTTACAGCCAAGATACAACTCCCTCCCCCCAGGATGCGACCCATAACCGCCTACTAACGCCCAAGTTGTACGTTCGGTTTACAACCTAACAAAAAAAAAGTTCAGTCTAGAGAGGGGCGAGACGTATGGGCAAGGGTTCTAACATATGTCCGCCTAACAACAGATATTTAGGAGTTTGTCACTGTTGTGTTATGTATCCTGCGGAAGGACCTAATAATACCAAGGGAAATAAGCCGCACTGCCTGGCTTCTTGGATTATCCTGGGTTATTAACCATCTTGGGTTAATAATCCTAGTAATGTTTACAGGTTTCAGTGAACAAGGGGCATCTTGTGTAAACAGATTTGTCCATAAGTCTCGCTTTGTATGTGTGTGCGCGCGCGCTCGTGTGGATGTATGACCCACTTAATATTTGTATTTATAACTCATTACAATTGTGACCAGGTGTGGACGTATCAGTGGCTCATTACTTTGTAATTTGTTCATGACTGTAACCATGTATAGGAGTGAGGCTGATTTATTACCTCTGTAACTTGCCATGATTGTGACCAGATCTACCTGGAGTTCATTACCTTTTTAACTAGTTCAGCTATCATAACTTTGGGGTCCAGTCCCTGGACCCATTATGTACCTTTGCAATCTTTTGACTACCGCCCACAGGATGGGTATGTGGTGCATAATAAAGATATTAAACTAACTTTGCTTGGCGATGGTTCTTGGAACTTTTTGTTTTCGACAACTTTGAAGGTTCTACAGATTGCTGGTGACAGGCACCTTATCCTAGGTAATTTGCACCATGTATAATATGTGTTCCTATGCCTAAATAAACTTGCTAGATTAAAGAAAATGTAATAAAAATAGGTATTATAGCTAGGGTTAAAATAGTCTCATTTTCTAACTGATTTTATTTTCAAAGAAAACGTAGATGCGGAAAATTTATAGATGACTATACTAAATACTGCATATGCCATCTTGGCACTATCTTTTTTAGTCTTCGGTAACATATTATGTAATAAAATATACCTATTGGCTAAATCTTAAATTTTTAATTTTATTAAAAAAAAAAACACTCAAACGAATACAAATAAATACTGAGGAACATAATCGTGTCAGCTATGGAACGACGTTGGGGAGACCAGAGACATGTTGCTCCCCTCCTTACCTTATCTCTTATCTTATCTTACCTTCATCAGTGATGTCGCTACACACGCGTTGTGGATGGAAGAGAAGGCGTGTTGGGGACCACACGAGCGTTGGCGAGGCACTACCACCACTTCACTTGTTCCTTCATCACCAAACTCCGTCACCTCCACCGCAGCCTCCTCCACGCACTCCACGTACCCGCCGCAATTTCCAGGAATGGAGTAGTTACCCACACCGTCTGTGCACTCCAGCCATGGGGAACTGTGGCAGGGGGTAACCATTAAATAAGTAAGTTTATTCAGGTATACACAAATACAGATAACCCCAAAAAAGAGTCAGACAAAGTGACTTATTTCTATTGGGGTCCTTACTTATTTCAGCATGATATAATGTTTGTACAGAGATGGGCGATATTTACGTGTGCATGCAGAAAGACCCTTAGTAAGGAGGGCGGCTATAATATTGGCTTTGCAGTACAAAATTGTGAAGAAGAAGATAAGATTTCGTTCGGATTTTTAACCCCGGAGGGTTAGCCACCCAGGATAACCCAAGAAAGTCAGTGCGTCATCGAGGACTGTCTAACTTATTTCCATTGGGGTCCTTAATCTTGTCCCCCAGGATGCGACCCACACCAGTCGACTAACACCCAGGTACCTATTTGCTGCTAGGTGAACAGGACAACAGGTGTAAGGAAACGTGTCGAAATGTTTCCACCCGCCGGGAATCGAACCCGGGCCCTCCGTGTGTGAAGCGGGAGCTTTAGCCACCAGGCCACCGGGCCACCTTTACAGCCCTTAATTCTGAGAACTAATGCTCTCCTAAATGCTCTACCTGCCTCACCTAAACATATAGCTATAAGCTATGCTGATGATATCATGATCCATACAACAGGGCATAAGAAGATGAATACCATTCTTAATGAAGTTCAAGCAATTTGTAATCGACTAGGCCTCATAATATCTTCCTCTAAAACAAAGATATTAACAAGCAAACGACATCCCCCACCCATCTATTTGCAGGGTGAAATCATTAGCTACGTTAAAACTTACAGATATCTTGGTGTAGATGTACCCTTTAACAAATCCACTATACCACAGCTAAACAAGAAATGTAAAGCTAGGCTAAATGCTCTCAAAGCTGTTGCTGGCTACAATCCCAACTATGGTACTAATGTGAGAATCGTGAGAATGATGTACATAGCCTATGTTAGGTCCTTAGTTGATTATGCTGCTCCCATGTTGATATTAGCTAGAGAAAGTTCTCTCCGACCCTTGGAGTTAATGCAAAATGAAGCTCTCTGGATTATTCTTGGCTGTCCCAGATCTACAAAAGTTCTTAACATGAGGAAGGAGCTTGGTATTTCTAGTATCAGTGATAGGATTGTTGAAATTAACACTGTGCTCGGTATTAGAATGTTGAGAAACAAACCAGACACTGTCACAGTGAATCTTACCAAGTGTCTAGAGGTAAATACACACAGATCTAAATGGACTGTGAAAACGTGCAATTGCATTAAGTTTTATAACCTACATGAACTGTATCACTGTAGGCAACAAGAGCATTTCACCCCTCCATGGAAGATGTGTTCATTTAATATCACATACCTACAAGTCCCTCCCAAGAAGCTCATTGCTAGTAATCCCTTCCTTAAATCTCTTGTTAGAGCAACTGCTCAAGAAGAAATTTCTCACCAGCTGGAAGTAATAAGTTATCACAAGTTATATACACTGATGGATCTAAACAGGAGTCTTCTGGCAGGGCTGCATCTGCTCTTGTTGCCACCTCCCTAGTTAAGAACGATAATAAATTTGTTGAGTTAGGCATAAGAATTAACAACTGGGCGTCTACACTGCAAACTGAATTGTTTGCAATCCTAATGGCGCTAAAGCTAACATATGACACTGAGCTTGACTCTATCATCATTACTGATTCTATGTCATCATTGAAGGCTCTTGACTCATATAATGACTCCAACAACATGCTCATTGGGGAAGCCAGGTATAGATACTCAAAAATTAGGGACAAAGGAATTAATGTACAATTGCTATGGATCCCATCACACATTGGATTACTCCTTCATGATAAAGTTGATATGTTAGCCAAGAAGAGTACCCAGAAGGAGAATGTAGAATATAACTTTGGTATAACTGTGTCTAGCATTAGGAATAATATTAGGAGAGAAGTAAATAATGAAAATGATCGTGATTGTGGAAAATTTTTAATTTTCCGAAACTATAGCGCCTAATAGGTGTTTTTTTTGTGCCGATATGAGTCAAAATGTATTTGAAAATAGAGTAGAACCAAGAGTTCCCTTGGCGCATGCGCGGATGTGCGGGGGAGGCAGGCGCGTATTGTTTTGAATGGTGGTGAGGAAGCTGGGAAAACATGGAACCACGAAATTGACGTTCACGGTGGCCTAAGGATTAATATAGGCCTCATTTCATAATAAGAAGTGTCGTAACTGTTCCTGGTGGAGAGTGAGGGAACGGGATTTACGGGACCACAGTAATAGAGTGGTAAAAGTGTGATAAGAGAAGGACCGGGGACTGACGCGTCGCAATGGACTGTGTCCTGGGGAAAATTACCCTTGGATTAATCATCACTCATCGGTCTCAGATCTTAATGGAGTGACCTCTAGTTTGTATAATAGTTATGAGACGTTAAATCGTCTTGTGAATTGTAATGTAATTAATGATAATAACGCTAAGTTAAGAGAATATGTGAAGTGAGATAAGTCGTTTGCTCCGAGTGAACACGCTAGACCTCGTTGTTAACGAGACGAGGAAAGGGAAACTCCTTGAGTCACGACGTCTAAAAGGCAGGACAAACCAGCGGATACCTCGTCCTGCTGGAATGAGAATCGTGTCGGTGTAGCAGGACATCGAAAATGAGATGGTGAATCAAGAAATGAGGAATATCAATCACCCACAGTTAAGTAACCCTTCTAGTTATAGCAACCTTAGACTGGCCAGTAGTGGTATGTTATAATTAGATAGGTTACGACTGATCCAGCTACATCAAGTGACCACCAGAGAACATCTGGTAAGTAGTGGGATTATGTACAAATGTTTTTCCTTGATGGATGTATCCATGTGTATCCTACCCCCCCCCCCCCTTCATTCAGCTAAACTAATATAATCTATACAGTCCACAAATAATTGGTAGCACCGTACTTGTGGGTGCTATCCAATCTATACTGGTCTCGGATAGATATGGATAAGATAGTGAGGTCGAGGGGACCACCTGCCGCGACCAGAGGTGGTTAAGTTTTCTCACATGTCTACACGGGGTGACTACGGTAAACATATAGTCAAGCACCCTAGGAAATTTTCCATATCTATGCGCTGGTCCTTCGTGAACCGGATGCAATCAGTGAAAAAATTAATTGAATTAATTACTTAATAATTAAGTGACTGATTGAAGGAAGTCGGTGTAGGGTGCACAAGTTTAATCGATCGTGTGATGGATGATAATTAGCCCAATAAATTGCTAGCACATGGGTGGCTAGGATTTATACAAGAGTAAAGTGCAAGAATTACTCTTATAAGGCGTCTACTTAAGTAGTATAATGGGTGATTATTAATTCCCTAACCATGGCTGGGTCTGAGGAAGTTAGTGCGACTGGCAAGTCCATGGATGCCAAAGCAAAGAAAGCGTCACTACAAGCTCGGAAGGGTCATGTTACTAAATCATACAAGAGGTGTATGGAGTTACTGAAACAAGAAACGGTAAACCCTGATGAATTAAAGCTACACCTAGATGCCTTAGGAAATAGACATGAGTCATATAGATTGTGGTTTAAAGACTATGAAAAAGAGCTGCTAGAGAATTGTGCAGATGATGCTGAAAGGGAGCGACTGCTGGATCAACATTATGAAGTGGAGGACAACATTGTGTCCTGCAAAACTAAGGCTTTGGAGAAGGTAAAGGGTGTAAACAATGTTGTTGGTCAACCTAGTAAGGAAAGTCAGAGGCATCTACCAAAACTCCCAGAATTATGTATGCCTGTGTTTAATCCGGGAGAACACTGGGAGGAGTTTTGGTCTATCTTTAAAGCAGTCGTACATGATAGGAGTGATCTTGCAAGTGTTACCAAATTATGCTATTTAAAGGGACAAGTAAGGGGAGATGCGCATGTTCTCATACAAGCATTCCCAAATGTAGATGACTCCTATAGTGAGGCAGTGGACTTGTTGGAGGTCACTTACGGTAACTTGGAGCAAAGTAGGCTGGACCTAGTAGATAATTTGGCTAATTTGAAGACTCCAGATCACAACCGCAGCAGTTTACAGCAATTTAGGATCAAACTAGAAAGCACTCTTAAGACCTTGAGTAATAAATATGATCTGGAGGGAGCAGAGTGGTTGTTGAGTGCCTTGATTCAGAATAAATTGAACCACAAGACCATAGAGTGGTTATCTAACAGATATCACAAGGGTTACTTCAGGTTGGAAGAAATAAGAGTGGGACTACAAGAGCTAATTGTCCAACTGCAGACCAGCCAACCCATTACCTCTAGGAATACCACGTCTACAGACCCCAGTGCACCTGCCAAGTTCCACAAAGGGAAACCTTATCCTAATATCAATAATCCTAAGCCACCTACTACACGGGGTTACGTAGGCACGTATCAAGTGACAGGTGCCAGTTATAGTGGTTCTCCACCTCCAAGTAAGAGGAGGAAGTACCACAATAAGGGTAGCCCAGTTGATAAGAGGTCAGGCAAGGAAAGGAGAGATTGTATCTTCTGCAACGGCACTCATTTCTCTAAGAACTGTAATGCCTATAATTCATGGGATGTTAAAGTGGAAAGATTGGAAGAGCTTGCTAGATGTATCAGGTGTCTAGGAAATCATAATGTAAGAAATTGCCATGCTAACTTGCACTATTGTTATCAGTGTAACAAGGGAAGACACCACATAGCTATGTGTAAGGGCAGATCTAATCGTAATGATGGTAACAATAGTACTGATAGTGATAATAACCCAGACACAACAGTAGCCCACGTAAAGATTGCAGCTAACGTCGGTAATGATGGCCTAGCTGAGGTAGCTTTGCCTGTGTTGGATGTGGTGATTAAGGATAAACGGCGTAAATCCAAAACTGTAACAGCATTGCTGGATCAGGGATCACAACGTACCTTCATAAAACGTAACTGCCTTAATGGGATGAAGGTACAAATGGGAGATCCTGCTATACTCAAGCTATCTGGCTTTCTCTCGAATAAGAAGGCCCAGTCATACGACACTGTTTATGTAACTGTCCGGCTGGGCAATGAGAGAAAACGTATTAATGCCGTAATTGTGGATAGGCTCCCAGAGAAAATATCTACAATAGGGCTTGGTAACGCTACTGAAAGGCTTTCGAGCAAGGTAGATTTGGCACCTTCCGGTATAAATAATGATTCGGTGGGGCCAATAGATATTTTGATAGGTAGTGACCATTATGCCACCTTTGTAAAGGGTATGACAAAGAAATGCGGAGTCACCCTTCTAAGGACCGCCGGAGGTCACGTGATGTATGGCAGGCTTCCTCGTACCGAAAATGAATGACTGGAGGAATCCATAAATACAGTTACGGTGTGTCTTACTCATGAAGTATCACCCCAGTATAAATATACTTCAATAGAGGATGAAGTTGAACCTGTGTATAAATTATGGGAATTGGACAGCATAGGGATCAATGTAAATGAAGAAAGTCCAGATGATTCCTTTACTCAAGAACAATACCAGAAGGATGTTAAATTTGAATCTGGACAATACTGGGTGAGACTTCCGTGGAAGCTGAACCATCCAGACCTACCAACTAATTACCGGATGGCGTATGGACAATTAAAGGCTCAGCTCCACGAATTGAGCAAGACACCAGAACTGTTGACTGCTTACGATGATATAATTAATGAGCAGTTAAATAATAAATTCATAGAGGAGGTACCTCCCGAGCAAACCCAGATTTATGGTCACTATTTGCCACACCACGGAGTGAAGAAAGATTCTAAGACCACTCCTCTGAGGATTGTGTTTAATTGTAGTGCCAGGAGTAATAAAAGTGTACCTAGTTTGAATGACTGTTTGATGACAGGTCCGTCGTTGACGGAAAAACTGGGAGACATACTATTAAACTTCAGGGTTAAGAATTATGCCTTTACGGCAGACATAAGTAAAGCTTTCCTGAGAGTGGGTCTGCAGGAAGCTGACCGGGACTGCACTAGGTTCTTATGGCCCGAGAATCCTAGTGACCCACTTAGTCCCCTGAAGACTTTTCGCTTCAGGAGTGTATTGTTTGGTGCTACCTCCAGTCCGTTCCTACTCCAGGCAACGATAAATGCACACCTTAAGCGTACGGGTGGTCCACTGAGTGGAGTAATGGGTAAACAATTTTATGTGGACAATTTCCTGGGGGTGACGTCTACTGAAGAGGAACTAATGAGCATATACGCAGGGGCTAATGAAATAATGCAAGGTGCAAATATGCCCCTGAGGGAATGGAACAGTAATTCGTCCAGTTTAAGAGTTCAAATAAATAAAGACAACCCTGGAGTTGAAGTGTCCAAATATAGTAATGTGCTGGGACTGACTTGGGACACAGAGGGAGACTTGTTATCGTTAAAGTCTAATGACTACAACATGCCCAATAAATTAACCAAGAGAGTCTTGCTTGCAGAAGTTTCAAAATGCTTCGATCCACTAGGCTTAGTGTCCCCACTTACCATAAGAGGAAAATTGTTGATACAAGAAGCATGGAAGCTTAAGTGTGCTTGGGATGAAACCCTACCTGAGGAATTTGTTGAAAGGTGGGAAGAACTAATGGGGGAATATGTAAAATTACCAATGTTGAAGTTCCCCCGTAATGTGGCCAGTCAAGAGGGAGAGAATGTACTCCACATTTTTTGCGATGCTTCGAAATTAGCCTATGGAGCAGTCGCTTACCTTCAATGTAATAGTGCTATTTCTCTTGTTATGTCTAAGGCTAAGGTGGCTCCAATCAAATCACGCACCTTACCTCAGTTGGAATTAACGGCCATTTATGTAGGTGTCAAATTAGCCAATTATATAAGAAATAAATTGCGAGAGATAAATATCAGCGACACCGTAATTTGGTCTGATAACGAGGTATCCTTACAATGGATTCGTAATGGTAACAGTAAGATTGTGTATGTACAAAACAGAGTCGCTGAAATCCATCAAATGCAGGAGAAACATAACAGTTTGGGTCAACATATGTTAACCTTTAATCACATTCCTGGTGACGAGAACCCAGCTGACTTCTTGTCTCGAGGCTTGACTTATGGAAAATTTGTGAGTGCTTTATCGTGGTTTAAAGGGCCAAGTTGGCTGGTGGACAAAATTAACTGGCCGGTGCAAAAGGCACATATTGCTCCTGTCGAAATTACGGTGAGCACCGCTCCGGTCAGTAGTCCCTCCTTAGCCATTGATATGAACAGGTATTCTTCCTTACCTAAGCTGATTAGTGTGACCAGGTTAGTGTTTAAATTTATAAGTAAGATGAATATCTCACATAATTTTCCCCATCCCCTGAAATACTGGCTACAGAGGGTACAAGAAGAAACCTACAGGGATGAGATTAAATTCATGATGGACGGAAAATTTGTGAAAGGCTCAATAATAGAAAAGCTGGGGCTGTATTTAGAGGATGATGTAATTAGGTGCAGAGGCAGGTTACAAAATGCTGAATTGGGGGAATATGCTAAGCACCCTATCTTGCTACCCAAAACTCATCACCTGACAACCTTGATTGTCTTTAATGCCCATAATAACGTGATGCACGGTGGGGTACAGGATACATTAAACTGTATTCGGGAAACCTTCTGGATTCCACAAGGACGGCAAAGTGTAAAGGGGGTTATCAAGTCGTGTGTAATATGTCGCCGGGTGGATGCCAGAACCTACATGTACCCAGGTCCTCCACCATTGCCCAAGGAACGCGTACAGTTGGTAAAACCATTTGATGTGACCGGAGTGGACTATAGTGGGCCAATCATTTTGACAGGTACTTCAGATGGTGTCCCCTTGAAGGTGTATGTATGTCTATTTACTTGTACAGCTACTAGGGCTGTTCATCTAGAAGTGGCTCAGGACTTGTCTGCAGAACAGTTCATACAGCTGTTCCGGAAATTTGCAGCTAGACGATCCTGCCCAAGATTGATGATCTCAGATAATGCCACCAATTTTGTAGCGGGTGCTCAACATTTGATGAAATTAAATAAGAGTGATGATGTACAGTCTTTGTTGACCCAGCGAGGGTGTGTCTGGAAATTTATTACTCCCAGAGCCCCCTGGCAGGGAGGACTGTACGAAAGAATGATAGGTACAGTGAAAAGATGTCTTCGTAAGGTGCTACACAGGAAGAGAATTGATTTGGAGGAGTTCCGGGCAGTGTTGGTGGAGGCAGAGAATCGAGTGAACAATCGCCCTCTGTCATACATGAGCGACACTCCTGACGCGGAGATACTGACTCCCTCTCACCTAATATGTGGACAAAGGTTAGAAGCTGCGCCTATCTATAGAGATAATCCCGAGGGAAGTGATGAGGATTACAATAACGTGACGGTGTTGAGTGACAAGTTCAAAATGTTAAATAAGGTAATTATTCATTGGTCTGATGTGTGGCGTAAAGAATATCTTCTTACATTACGTGAACACTTTTATGGTGCGCCAGAGGCAGTAAACCGACAGAACATTCAACCAGGTGACATTGTGTTAATTGATACTGAACAACATCGAACACTGTGGCCTCTGGGCAAGGTAGTTACATTATACCCAGATGCACAAGGTGTTGTCAGAAACGTCAAAGTGTTGTGTCGTGGTCAGGAAAGTTTGCGTACCATTAATAAATTAATTCCCTTAGAATTAAATGATGTTCAATCCAGTGCAGATGGAAACCTAAGGGAAAGTGACACGAGTGATATTGAAGACACTGACCGGGTAATGCAAGAAGAAACTGTAGTAAGACCCACTAGGAAAACAGCAGCGCAATCTAGAGAGGGCTGGAACCGTCTCCGGGAGGAAGACGCAATTTAAGTCGTCTAACAACGACTTCCGCCCGGCCGCAGTGTGGAAAATTTTTAATTTTCCGAAACTATAGCGCCTAATAGGTGTTTTTTTTGTGCCGATATGAGTCAAAATGTATTTGAAAATAGAGTAGAACCAAGAGTTCCCTTGGCGCATGCGCGGATGTGCGGGGGAGGCAGGCGCGTATTTTTTTGAATGGTGGTGAGGAAGCTGGGAAAACATGGAACCACGAAATTGACGTTCACGGTGGCCTAAGGATTAATATAGGCCTCATTTCATAATAAGAAGTGTCGTAACTGTTCCTGGTGGAGAGTGAGGGAACGGGATTTACGGGACCACAGTAATAGAGTGGTAAAAGTGTGATGAGAGAAGGACCGGGGACTGACGCGTCGCAATGGACTGTGTCCTGGGGAAAATTACCCTTGGATTAATCATCACTCATCGGTCTCAGATCTTAATGGAGTGACCTCTAGTTTGTATAATAGTTATGAGACGTTAAATCGTCTTGTGAATTGTAATGTAATTAATGATAATAACGCTAAGTTAAGAGAATATGTGAAGTGAGATAAGTCGTTTGCTCCGAGTGAACACGCTAGACCTCGTTGTTAACGAGACGAGGAAAGGGAAACTCCTTGAGTCACGACGTCTAAAAGGCAGGACAAACCAGCGGATACCTCGTCCTGCTGGAATGAGAATCGTGTCGGTGTAGCAGGACATCGAAAATGAGATGGTGAATCAAGAAATGAGGAATATCAATCACCCACAGTTAAGTAACCCTTCTAGTTATAGCAACCTTAGACTGGCCAGTAGTGGTATGTTATAATTAGATAGGTTACGACTGATCCAGCTACATCAAGTGACCACCAGAGAACATCTGGTAAGTAGTGGGATTATGTACAAATGTTTTTCCTTGATGGATGTATCCATGTGTATCCTACCCCCCCCCCTTCATTCAGCTAAACTAATATAATCTATACAGTCCACAAATAATTGGTAGCACCGTACTTGTGGGTGCTATCCAATCTATACTGGTCTCGGATAGATATGGATAAGATAGTGAGGTCGAGGGGACCACCTGCCGCGACCAGAGGTGGTTAAGTTTTCTCACATGTCTACACGGGGTGACTACGGTAAACATATAGTCAAGCACCCTAGGAAATGGAGACACACAGATGATGATCAAACTAAATGTAAATTATGTGATCAGGCATATGGTCACTCTCTTGAACACTATGTGCTTAATTGTCCACTTATTGAGGAATACAGAGACAGACAGTATAATAACCTATGTGACATGTCAAGATATCTTATTAATGAAAATAAGATACCAGATATACTAAACAAATTTCCTAAATTTGCTTGTAACAGATAAGTGAACTATAGATATGTAGATATAAATCCATATGTATTCCTGTTAACCCTTTGGGGCCTAGTTCCTAGGCCTTTTGTGTATCCATATGCTCTCGCGCTACCGTCCACAGGATGGATATGGGGTGCACAATAAACTAGCCACTTCGGTGGCAAAATCTAAAAAATCTAAATTCTGAGAACGAAGTTTGGAGTTTGAGATGATATAACAGACTGGGGTGAACAAAGTTATGATAGTCAACTTCGGAGACTGAGTCGTGGTTTTGTGAACATTAATGTTAAAACTGAAGCAACGTAGTTATGAAATTAGTTTCTTTATGAAATGTTATATAATATCTTGTATTATATTGGTTTACGATACAACATTGTGACTGTGAAAATATGTCACGTTCAGAACATGAGCAGTGAGGGATGAACCACACTCAGAACATGAACACTGAGGGATGAACCACACTCAGAACATGAACACTGAGGGATGAACCACACTCAGAACATGAACACTGAGGGATGAACCACACTCAGAACATGAACACTGAGGGATGAACCACACTCAGAACATGAACACTGAGGGATGAACCACACTCAGAACAAAAACACTGAGGGATGAACCACACTCAGAACAAGAACACTGAGGGATGAACCACACTCAGAACATGAACACTGAGGGATGAACCACACTCAAAACATGAACACTGAGGGATGAACCACACTCAGAACATGAACACTGAGGGATGAACCACACTCAGAACAAGAACACTGAGGGATGAACCACACTCAGAACAAGAACACTGAGGGATGAACCACACTCAGAACATGAACACTGAGGGATGAACCACACTCAAAACATGAACACTGAGGGATGAACCACACTCAGAACATGAACACTGAGGGATGAACCACACTCAGAACAAGAACACTGAGGGATGAACCACACTCAGAACATGAACACTGAGGGATGAACCACACTCAGAACATGAACACTGAGGGATGAACCACACTCAGAACATGAACACTGAGGGATGAACCACACTCAGAACATGAACACTGAGGGATGAACCACACTCAGAACATGAACACTGAGGGATGAACCACACTCAGAACATGAACACTGAGGGATGAACCACACTCAGAACATGAACACTGAGGGATGAACCACACTCAGAACATGAACACTGAGGGATGAACCACATTCAGAACATGAACACTGAGGGATGAACCACACTCAGAACAAGAACACTGAGGGATGAACCACACTCAGAACAAGAACACTGAGGGATGAACCACACTCAGAACAGGAACACTGAGGGATGAACCACACTCAGAACATGAACACTGAGGGATGAACCACACTCAGAACATGAACACTGAGGGATGAACCACACTCAGAACAAGAACACTGAGGGATGAACCACACTCAGAACAAGAACACTGAGGGATGAACCACACTCAGAACATGAACACTGAGGGATGAACCACACTCAGAACATGAACACTGAGGGATAAACCACACTCAGAACAAGAACACTGAGGGATGAACCACACTCAGAACATGAACACTGAGGGATGAACCACACTCAGAACATGAACACTGAGGGATGAACCACACTCAGAACATGAACACTGAGGGATGAACCACACTCAGAACATGAACACTGAGGGATGAACCACACTCAGAACAAGAACACTGAGGGATGAACCACACTCAGAACATGAACACTGAGGGATGAACCACACTCAGAACATGAACACTGAGGGATGAACCACACTCAGAACAAGAACCCTGAGGGATGAACCACACTCAGAACAAGAACACTGAGGGATGAACCACACTCAGAACAAGAACACTGAGGGATGAACCACACTCAAAACATGAACACTGAGGGATGAACCACACTCAGAACATGAACACTGAGGGATGAACCACACTCAGAACAAGAACACTGAGGGATGAACCACACTCAGAACAAGAACACTGAGGGATGAACCACACTCAGAACATGAACACTGAGGGATGAACCACACTCAGAACATGAACAATGAGGGATGAACCACACTCAGAACAAGAACACTGAGGGATGAACCACACTCAGAACATGAACACTGAGGGATGAACCACACTCAAAACATGAACACTGAGGGATGAACCACACTCAGAACAAGAACACTGAGGGATGAACCACACTCAGAACATGAACACTGAGGGATGAACCACACTCAGAAAATGAACACTGAGGGATGAACCACACTCAAAACATGAACACTGAGGGATGAACCACACTCAAAACATGAACACTGAGGGATGAACCACACTCAGAACATGAACACTAAGGTGTGAGCCACACTCAGAACATGAGCACTAAGGGATGAACCACACTCAGAACAAGAACACTGAGGGATGAACCACACTCAGAACATGAACACTGAGGGATGAACCACACTCAGAACATGAGCACTGAGGGATGAACCACACTCAGAACATGAACACTAAGGGGTGATCCACACTCAGAACATGAACACTGAGGGATGAACCACACTCAGAACAAGAACACTGAGGGATGAACCACACTCAGAACATGAGCACTAACGGATGAACCACACTCAGAACATGAGAACTGAGGGATGAACCACACTCAGAACATGAACACTGAGGGATGAACCACACTCAGAACATGAACACTGAGGGATGAACCACACTCAGAACAAGAACACTGTGGGATGAACCACACTCAGAACATGAGCACTGAGGGATGAACCACACTCAGAACATGAACACTGACGGATGAACCACACTCAGAACATGGGCACTGAGGGATGAACCACACTCAGAACATGAGCACTGAGGGATGAACCACACTCAGAACATAAACACTAAGGGATGAACCACACTCAGAACATGAACACTGAGGGACGAACCACATTCAGAACATGAACACTGAGGGACGAACCACACTCAGAACATGAATACTGAGGGATGAGTCACACTCAGAACATGAATACTGAGGGATGAGTCACACTCAGAACATGAACACTGAGGGATGAACCACACTCAGAACATGAACACTGAGGAATGAACCACACTCAGAACATGAACACTAAGGGATGAACCACACTCAGAACAAGAACACTGAGGGACGAACCACACTCAGAACATGAATACTGAGGGATGAACCACACTCAGAACATGAACACTGACGGATGAACCACACTCAGAACATGAACACTGACGGATGAACCACACTCAGAACATGAACACTGAGGGATGAACCACACTCAGAACATGAATACTGAGGGATGAACCACACTCAGAACATGAGCACTGAGGGATGAACCACACTCAGAACATGAACACTGACGGATGAACCACACTCAGAACATGAACACTGAGGGATGAACCACACTCAGAACATGAATACTGAGGGATGAACCACACTCAGAACATGAGCACTGAGGGATGAACCACACTCAGAACATGAACACTGAGGGATGAACCACACTCAGAACATGAACACTGACGGATGAACCACACTCAGAACATGAACACTGACGGATGAACCACACTCAGAACATGAACACTGACGGATGAACCACACTCAGAACATGGGCACTGAGGGATGAACCACACTCAGAACATGGGCACTAAGGGATGAACCTCACTCAGAACATGAACACTAAGGGGTGAGCCACACTCAGAACATGAACACTGAGGGATGAACCACACTCAGAACAAGAACACTGAGGGATGAACCACACTCAGAACATGAACACTGAGGGATGAACCACACTCAGAACATGAACACTGAGGGATGAACCACACTCAGAACATGAACACTGAGGGATGAACCACACTCAGAACATGAGCACTGAGGGATGAACCACACTCAGAACATGAACACTGAGGGATGAACCACACTCAGAACATGAACACTGAGGGATGAACCACACTCAGAACATGAGCACTAAGGGATGAACCACACTCAGAACATGAACACTGACGGATGAACCACACTCAGAACATGAACACTGAGGGATGAACCACACTCAGAACATGAACACTGAGGGATGAACCACACTCAGAACATGAGCACTAAGGGATGAACCACACTCAGAACATGAACACTGACGGATGAACCACACTCAGAACATGAACACTGAGGGATGAACCACACTCAGAACATGAACACTGACGGATGAACCACACTCAGAACATGGGCACTGAGGGATGAACCACACTCAGAACATGAGCACTGAGGGATGAACCACACTCAGAACATGAACACTGACGGATGAATCACACTCAGAACATGAACACTGACGGATGAACCACACTCAGAACATGAACACTGAGGGATGAACCACACTCAGAACATGAGCACTGAGGGATGAACCACACTCAGAACATGAGCACTGAGTGATGAACCACACTCAGAACATGAGCACTGAGGGATGAACCACACTCAGAACATGAACACTGAGGGATGAACCACACTCAGAACATGAACACTGAGGGATGAACCACACTCAGAACATGAGCACTGAGGGATGAACCACACTCAGAACATGAGCACTGAGTGATGAACCACACTCAGAACATGAACACTGAGGGATGAACCACACTCAGAACATGAGCACTGAGGGATGAACCACACTCAGAACATGAGCACTGAGGGATGAACCACACTCAGAACATGAACACTGAGGGATGAACCACACTCAGAACATGAACACTGAGGGATGAACCACACTCAGAACATGAACACTGGGGGATGAACCACACTCAGAACATGAACACTGAGGGATGAACCACACTCAGAACATGAGCACTGAGGGATGAACCACACTCAGAACATGAACACTGAGGGATGAACATCACTCAGAACATGAGCACTGAGGGATGAACCACACTCAGAACATGAACACTGGGGGATGAACCACACTCAGAACATGAACTGAACACTGAGTGATGAACCACACTCAGAACATGAACACTGAGGGATGAACCACACTCAGAACATGAACACTGAGGGATGAACCACACTCAGAACATGAACACTGAGGGATGAACCACACTCAGAACATGAACACTGAGGGATGAACCACACTCAGAACATGAACACTGAGGGATGAACCACACTCAGAACATGAACACTGAGGGATGAACAATCACAGACGTAACCAGACAGACAGACACCTACCTACCTGTAAGGAACCGCAGGTACCGTCAACACCCACACCTGAAATAGTAAATTAATTTATATATATATAAATGTACATATGTACGTATATGTATGAATAAACATAATACTGGATGAGGAACCGAACTGAGGTCCTGTAAGTAGCAGGGTTTAAGTTGTACCATTCAACCACGGTGGTCTGCAATAGGAAGACTTCGCAAGTGTCACTTGTGCTACAAGTTGCACCAGTTGGCACTGTCGGCAGTGGTACTGTCCTCTCCCACTGGTGCAACTTGTTGCAGAGGTGGGACCTGGAAAGCCTTCCTTTTGTAAACCATTTAACAAAATACAACACCTTCACACATGTAATATCCACACACCTATAATGTCCTTATATATTTAATATCTACACACGTATAATATCACATCTCTAGTATCTACCTATCTCTAGTATCCTCAGATTTGTAATATCTACACACCTGTAATACCCACACACTGACAAATAAAGAACACCTGCACATAGTACACCTCTTTCTACTAAAACCGAAGCCACAGTGAAGCTAGATTTCACCTCAAGTTCCTCGTTATATATACCGGGACCCCTCTTGCCTCCTCCTCCTCCTCCTCCTCCTCCTCCTCCTCCTCGTCTTTCTCCTCCTCCTTCTTGTCTTCCTCCTTCTCCTCTTCTCCTTCATCCTCCAGAAAAGCCGTCTCACTGTGTGTTCAAGGTGGCTCGTATGTACAATACACCTGGTACAGCCAAGTCGAATCTCTCTTTTCTTTAATTACCGCTAAAATCGCACGCCTTCCTGGGTACGTTCCTGAATTTTCTCCGTGGCTGGGATCACACTTCCCATCTGTGTGTATTCTTAGTTTCTCTATCGCTAAGATCACACGAGTTACCTGGGTGTATTCCAGGTTCTTAATGGCTGAGATCACAAAACGTAGCTGAGTGTAATTATTAGTTTCTGTATCACTAATCGCCACTAAGATCACAGCACCCATCAGGGTATATTCTTAGTGTTACCGTTGTTGATTGTCGCTAAGATAACACACGTTAGAGAACCAACTTTGACTGGGTCAACGTAGAGCTCTGCGTAGAGCTTTATCAACTCATGACTATAAAGCTTTACGCTGAGTGAAATTTTATCTCAGTAATATCTTTGTTCGTAACATTAGTCTGATAGCTTTATAATGCCCCCATACCCATCGTGTGGATGGTAGTCATCCCATACCCATCCTGGAGACGGCAGTCATCCCGTACTCATCACATGGACGATAATCTCCCTATGCCTATTACGGAGGCACGTGTGTATTCACCATAAGCAGAAGTGCATCATTTAGAACTATTAATATTGTCTTGGGGAGTCTGTACCCATCGTCAGATTATTATTATTATAATCAAAAAAGAAGCGCTAAGCCACAAGGACTATACAGCATCCATCGTCAGAATAAGTAAAAAATCACTCAATTGTGTAGTGAGACAACACAGAGGAGACTTGAGTACTACCATGGAATGTGAAGTGTACATTATTATTATTATTATTATTATTATTATTATTATTATTATTATTATTATTATTATTATTATTATTATATTGGGGAACCGTTAAATACACATGGATCATATAGTGCCTGTTGAATGGGAGGTACATCCAGTATTCATCTAAGGAAAAGACAGGTAACTCCACTTCCTCGGTTCAAGAGCCCATCGCCGGCATCAGGGCACCCCCTTCCCGTCCCTCCCACTGAAAATGGAGAAGTGTACAGAAGCAGAAAAAAAACGGTAAATGAGGGAAGACATTAAGCGGCTCGGATGTTGGGCCAGTATAACAGAGACTTGCGCTACGTACACACGACTGAGAGAGAACAGACACATAGTGGGGAGCATTGAACGTGTTCTTAAGTCAGACTTAATCCTGCCAGACAAGGAAGAAACTAGGATTTAGCCTTTCCATTCAAGAAGCTAGTACTTAGTCCTGCCAAACAATGAAGAAACTAATACTGTCTTCAAGAGGGAGCTGGACAGGCACCTATAGTCAGTACCTGACCAGCCGGTCTGTGGTTCGTACGTCGGTTTGTGTGCGGCCAGCAGTATCAGTCTAGTGACTCGAGTTGATCAGGCCCTGATCCACCGTGAGGCCTGGTCATGAACCGGGTTGCTGGGGCGTTGACCCCCGGAACACTCTCCAGGTATAATTCAGGTAGTTCTGCCAAACAAGGAAGAGGCTAGTATTTAGCCCTTCCAAACAAGAAATTAGTACCTAATCCTGCCAAACAAAGAAGAAACTAGTACTCAGTCCTGCCAAACAGGAAGAAACTAGTACCTAGTCCAGTCAACGAATAAACTAGGCCACTAAGGCACTAGGTCACTTAGCGGACGTGGGTCAGCATGCTGGAGGGGGAGTGGGGACACCACAACAAACATCAGCTTTGACGTGCTTGGCCGTCTCTTTCCGGGAAAGCTAAACACTAGTGAACAAGCAAGCAAGTCTTTATTCAGATTTCATGCATAAATTTAAATTTTTATAGTAATCTTGAGGGCACACAGGTGTTACTGGCACAGACATGCAGTACCTTACATAGATGTAACCTGGGATTACCTAGTATTGTAAGTCACTGTGACTATCCATTAACAACGCCTAGAGAGGGGTAAGGATTTTTTTGCAGTGTGCTTGCAAGAAATTTTTGTACTAAGGGTTATACGTGTTCAGTTTCTATTGTTGTTTTTTACAGGGCCGGATTAAGGCATGGGCTTTAGGGGCTGCAACCCAGGGGCCTCCGACAGCTGGAGGGCCTCCAGGGGCTGCAACCCAGGGGCCTCCGCCAGTTGGAGGGCCTCCAGGGGCTGCAACCCAGGGGTCTCCGACAGCTGGAGGGCCTCCAGGGGCTGCAGCCCAGGGGCCTCCGCCAGTTGGAGGGCCTCCAGAGATGTTCTCAATAATTTACAGTTTACTGATGTTGTGGAGGAATTTGTTTCCAGTAAAATTGCGCAAAGCAAATGTTTAAATTTTAATTGTGGTTAGCCTTCTAAAAATAAATTTAACGTTCTTTAATTTTTTTTTTAAATATCACTGGGGCGTCACAGTACCTGTAGCTCAGGGGCTACGAAGTCTTAATCCGGCTCTGGTTGTACAAAGTAAGGCTGTTTTTATACCTCATGTCAAATCAAACTCTGGCCTCGGGAATTTCTTTATTTTAAAGTTAATTTAAAGGTAATGGTAAGTTTTATTTACATCTTACAGACATAATTACAAATTACAAACGAATTTTTTTTTAGGGCTGCCCGTGGCCCGGTAGGCAAAGCTCTCGCTTCACACGCTGGGGGGTTGTGGTTCGATTCCCGGCAATGGTGGAAACATTAGGACGTGTTTCTTTACACCTGCTGTCCATGTTCACCCATCAGTAAAATGGGTACCTGGGTTTTAGTTGACTGGTGTGGGTCGCATTTCAGGATAAAATTGACCTAATTTGCCCGAAATGCTCAGCATAACAAGTGGCTTTCTAAATAGCAGTATGTCATTGATGTCAGCTAGGACTGTATACCATGTACATGTACTTGTAGAAATAAAGATATGTATTATTATTATTATTATTATTATTATTATTATTATTATTATTATTATTATTATTATTATTATTATTACGAATGTCTGAAGGTCCCACCCCACATATTAAGTGCTGCTATTTATATTAGGTAGATTTTTATAAGTTATTATTATTTATTATTAAAGATTCGCCGGTATTCTCCCGGCCCGGGCTTTTTCCAAGTGGTGGCCCGGCCTTGGCTCCCTCTTTAGGGAGTGTCTGAGACCGAAGTCTCCCATGGGAGGAGGCACAAGTACCCCGTCATCTTTGGGACAAATTGCCCCTTCTCTGGTCTGCCATCCCCACCCCAAGGGGGATAATGGGAATGACAGTCTTGTGAGCTGTAAGCTCGGGCTCAGGCACCTACCATACCCTAGAAGGGTTAGGCATGGTGTCGATTTTTATAAGTTATTTTGTTTAGGCTTCAATACACAAGCTACAATTTTTAGTATGATCTTAAATAGTAGGTTATGTAGAATTTCAGCTAAGATAATTTCATAAAGTCAAACAATGTAACCTATTTTCATTGTGGTCTCTGTATGTTAAAGTTATATACACCGAGAGTTTACTTTATTCCCTGTTATAGAGTTTAAAAGTGTCTCTCTCTGGCTCTCGGTAAACAGGTCACATGTCGCGTATGAGCCACACACACCTGATCTAGACCTTCTAATTTGCACCATAATCCGGTTTATAAAAAGTACATTACACTTTGCTTGTATGTGTGTGTGTACTCACTTATTTGTACTCGCCTGTTTGTGGTTGCAGGGGTCGATTCATAGCTCCTGGCCCCGCCTCTTTACTGGCCGCTACTGGGTCACTGCCTGAACCATGAGCTTTATCATACCTCTTCTTAAAGCTATGAATGGATCCTGCCTCCACTATATCGCTTCCCAAACTATTCCACTTCCTGACCACTCTGTGACTGAAGAAATACATCCTAACATCCCTGTGACTCATCTGTGTCTTCAACTTCCAACTGTGTCCCCTTGTTGCTGTGTCCCATCTCTAGAACATTCTGTCTTTGTCCACCTTGTCAATTCCTCTCAGTATTTTACATGTAGTTATCATGTCCCCCCCTATCTCTCCTGTCCTCCACTGTTGTCAGGTGTGTGTGTGTGTTAGCAGTTAGGAAATCTACTATGTGTGTTGTGAAAATGTAATCTTATTGGTGTCCCTAGTGTTCCTGAGGATCAATGAACCAGGAACATGTTTGCCTTTTTGACCACGTAGCCTCGAACCCCGCTAAGGTGGGGGCGGGTACTAGGAGTAGGTTTAATTCGTAGTATTATGGACATGCATGTTCACGAAAGTATGGATGGAGGGAAAAAAAAGGACTGTTCCCACTCAAAGAACTGTATCGACACAGCCACTGAAGTCAGGGGTGCCCCAGACACATTTTTCCAGACTGAGAACATACAGCCCCTGCTGCATCATTTAACCTAGTTAACTTCCTTGGGAGCCACCACCGGTCGTCATATGATTAAGACCCGTGTCAGAATGTCATCTTGACTAATACTACGCAATCCAGTCCACTGTCATTTTATTATTGCTTAACATGAAGACAGCAAGAAAATAACTTCAAAATAACAAAATAATCAGGAAAAGAAGTGTTTCCTGCTGCGGATTTTGCAAGCTTTTGGTCATATGACCGAAGCCTTCCACTGGTTTACCCGTTCATCCCTTTAAAAATTAAGGTTAGATGAAACACTAAAAGAAGAGTGATGGAAGGGAGATATTAAATGAGAGTGGGCCATGTCCTGGCGAGATAATTATTCGTGAGATATAAATTAGTAAGTGACCACTTTATATTAATCCACTGTTGTCCTCATAC
Source organism: Cherax quadricarinatus (assembly GCF_038502225.1). Classification (NCBI taxonomy): domain Eukaryota; kingdom Metazoa; phylum Arthropoda; class Malacostraca; order Decapoda; family Parastacidae; genus Cherax; species Cherax quadricarinatus. The sequence continues at coordinate 95,223,572 of NC_091292.1, forward strand.
TCGGAGTAACTATACATATTCTCTATCCCTAGTGGCTTTTTCTGGAATATTTTTATTAATAGTGAATATTAATTAACCTGGCTTGGAATATTGAAGAATGGCTATAATATAATTAAGAGGAGGATTAACTCACTGTTTTTTACAACAAATGGGTGGAGTTAATAGCAGAAATGTTAAGCTGTTACCTCATGTATAAATATCCCTCTTTACTCTGAGAGGAGGGTGAGGAACAGGGGACGGGGGGCAGGGTTCATACCTGGAGTATACCTGGAGGGTGTTCCGGAGGTCGACGCCCCCGCGACCTAGTCCATGCCCAGGACTCGTAGTCGATCAAGGCCTGATCAACCAGGCTGCTGCTGTTGGCCGCACGCAAACCAACGTACGAACCGGTATGGATTATCACTAATACCTTCTTTGTGTAGATAATACTCATATTATTGTATGTAGCAAGATGGGACTACACGCAAGTTGGACTTGGACTTGTACTATGAGAATTACTCTCTAACGCCTGATATGTGAAGGCTAACTGATCAACTGTGATCCATTCAAATTAGATTTATTATGTTGTTATCTATGTACATAACAATCTTAAGTCATATTATTATGTTGTTATCTATGTACATAGCAGTCTTAAGTCATATTATTATGTTGTTATCTATGTACATAGCAGTCTTAAGTCATATTATTATGTTGTTATCTATGTGCATAGCAGTCTTAAGTCATATTATTATGTTGTTATCTATGTACATAGCAGTCTTAAGTCATATTATTATGTTGTTATCTATGTACATAGCAGTCTTAAGTCATATTATTATGTTGTTATCTATGTACATAGCAGTCTTAAGTCATATTATTATGTTGTTATCTATGTACTTGCAGTCTTAAGTCATATTATTATGTTGTTATCTATGTACATAGCAGTCTTAAGTCATATTATTATGTTGTTATCTATGTACATAGCAGTCTTAAGTCATATTATTATGTTGTTATCTATGTTCTTGCAGTCTTAAGTCATATTATTATGTTGTTATCTATGTACATAGCAGTCTTAAGTCATATTATTATGTTGTTATCTATGTACATAGCAGTCTTAAGTCATATTATTATGTTGTTATCTATGTACTTGCAGTCTTAAGTCATATTATTATGTTGTTATCTATGTACATAGCAGTCTTAAGTCATATTATTATGTTGTTATCTATGTACTTGCAGTCTTAAGTCATATTATTATGTTGTTATCTATGTACTTGCAGTCTTAGTCATATTATTATGTTGTTATCTATGTACTTGCAGTCTTAAGTCATATTATTATGTTGTTATCTATGTACATAGCAGTCTTAAGTCATATTATTATGTTGTTATCTATGTACTTGCAGTCTTAAGTCATATTATTATGTTGTTATCTATGTACTTGCAGTCTTAAGTCATATTATTATGTTGTTATCTATGTACTTGCAGTCTTAAGTCATATTATTATGTTGTTATCTATGTACTTGCAGTCTTAAGTCATATTATTATGTTGTTATCTATGTACATAGCAGTCTTAAGTCATATTATTATGTTGTTATCTATGTACTTGCAGTCTTAAGTCATATTATTATGTTGTTATCTATGTACTTGCAGTCTTAAGTCATATTATTATGTTGTTATCTATGTACTTGCAGTCTTAAGTCATATTATTATGTTGTTATCTATGTACTTGCAGTCTTAAGTCATATTATTATGTTGTTATCTATGTACATAGCAGTCTTAAGTCATATTATTATGTTGTTATCTATGTACTTGCAGTCTTAAGTCATATTATTATGTTGTTATCTATGTACATAGCAGTCTTAAGTCATATTATTATGTTGTTATCTATGTACATAGCAGTCTTAAGTCATATTATTATGTTGTTATCTATCTAGTGTGGACGGTTACAAAGCATGGCTTGCTTCTGCAGTGTTTTAAAAATTGAGGTTGGAGAGTTGAAGGAGGAGGTCTTGCTTCTCCAGGAGGTGATTAGGAGGCTGAAGGTCCACCTCAATGGGTCTGGGAGAGAGTGTGAGGTGGCTGGAGTTGTGGGGAATGAGGCTTCTAGCAGCGAGGTGCAGTCTGTCTCTCGCTGTGAGGAGGCTGTAGTTGGGGAGGCAGCAACGGCTACCAGCAGTGAGGTGCAGCCTAGCACCTGCTACAAGTGGCGAGTAGTTCACAGTAATGGAAGGCGCATCAGAGTAAGGAAAGTTAAGAGTGAAGATCTGAAGGTAGGAAATCGCTTCTCTGTTCTTCAGGATGAATGTACTTCAGTGGCCAGTGAAGGTAAGGGTACTACTGCCCCTGCTAATGGAGGTAAGCGCATTCTTGTGGTTGGTGACTCTCAGGTAAGATACATTGATCGTGCTTTTTGTAATAGGAATAAGAAGATGAGAGATAGAGTGTGCTTCCCTGGAGCTGGTGTTGGGGACATTGTCAACAGGCTGGATAATATCATGTCAGGTAATGGGAGCAAGCCCATTATCTGTCTCAGTGCTGGTGGAAATGATATTGGGAAGGGTAGGAGAGAAGAGCTGCTAGATAAGTACAGGTCAGCTATAGATTTCATTAAGTCTAAGGGAGGGATCCCAATCATATGTAGCATCTTGCCTAGAAGGGGAGTAGGAAATGAATGGTTGTCTAGGGCAATTGGTGTAAATTGCTGGCTAGACAGATACTGCAAGGAACTTGCAATCCCATTCATTGACAACTGGAACAACTTTTATGGCAAACATGATATGTATGCAAGGGATGGGGTACATCTCTCTGGGGCTGGGGTGGTAGCACTTGCAGACTCGATTGAGAAGGCCATTGGTGAAATGCCTATGATTTTAAACTGATGGAAGATAGAGGTATGGGTGTGTGTGGGAAACAAGCAGGGTGCAACACTTGGGTTGGAAACAGTAAATGTATAAAAGGCATTCAGCATGAAGTTATAAATAAAGACAATAGATCAGGTCAGCAAACAAAGGGGGACAGCAGAGGGCAGCAAGGGACTAGCTCCCTTAAGGTTTACTATACTAATAGCAGGAGTGTAAGAAATAAGATAGATGAGCTAAGATTAATTGCAAGTGCAGGAAACATAGATATTATTGCTATAACAGAGACCTGGCTCAATCTGAAAGATAGAGAGATGCCCTCTGAATGCCACATACAAGGCTATAAATTATTCCACACTGACAGGGTCAACAGGAAAGGTGGTGGAGTAGCGATGTATGTCAGAGACAATTTAAATTGTTGTGTTAGACAAGATATTAAATTAGAAGCGTCAGCCACTGAATCTGTTTGGTTACAGCTTCTCGAGGGCCGAGAAAAACTAATTTTGGGTGTGATTTACAGGGCCCCAAATCTTGATAGGGAGTGCAGTAAACTTCTATGGGACGAAATTCGTAAGGCATCTACATACGAAAATGTTGTGCTAATGGGAGATTTCAACTATAGACAGATTGACTGGAGCAATTTGACAGGAAATTTAGAGTCAGGTGACTTTCTTGATACGATCCAGGATTGTTTTTTAAAACAGTTTGTGACAGAGCCAACTAGGGGAAATAACCTCCTTGACTTGGTTCTTGCCAGTAGGGAAACACTAATTAATAATCTTGAGGTTAATGATGAGCTTGGGGAAAGTGATCACAAATCACTCAGTTTTAATATATCATGGAATTCCCCTAATAATGGCAATCAAGTCTCCGTCCCTGACTTTCGCTTGGCTGATTTCATAGGACTGAAAAATTACTTAGGTGGGCTGAACTGGAATGACCTGACTAAGGGTCAGGTAGGTGGTGATGGTTGCCGATATGATGCTTTCCAGGGCATAGTTCTAGCTGCTCAGTCAAATTATGTTCCAAATAGGGAAATCAGATCAAACAAAAATGATCCTAAATGGATGAACAATAGATTAAAATATCTGATTGGTCAAAAGAGAGGCATATATAGGCAAATCAAAAGAGGAGAGGGGCAATTGAGAAATCGATATATTCAGTTAAAGAGAGAAATAAAAAAGGGAATTAGAAAAGCAAAAAGAGATTATGAGGTTAAAGTTGCAAGAGAATCGAAGACTAACCCAAAAGGATTCTTTCAGGTATACAGAAGTAAGATCAGGGACAAGATAGGCCCACTCAAAAGTTCCTCGGGTCAGCTCACTGACAGTGATAAGGAAATGTGTAGAATTTTTAACACATACTTCCTCTCAGTTTTTACACAGGAGGATACCAGCGATATTCCAGTAATGATAAATTATGTAGAACAGGACGATAATAAACTGTGCACTATTAGGGTCACAAGTGACATGGTCCTTAGGCAAATAGATAAATTAAAACCTAACAAATCCCCAGGCCCTGATGAACTGTATGCAAGGGTTCTAAAGGAATGTAAAGAGGAGCTTAGCACACCTTTGGCTAATCTTTTCAACATATCACTACAAACTGGCATGGTGCCAGATAAGTGGAAAATGGCAAATGTGATACCTATTTTCAAAACAGGTGACAGGTCCTTAGCTTCGAACTATAGACCAATAAGCCTAACCTCCATAGTGGGAAAATTTATGGAATCAATAATTGCCGAGGCAGTTCGTAGCCACCTTGAAAAGCATAAATTAATCAACGAATCTCAGCATGGTTTTACAAAGGGGCGTTCCTGCCTTACGAATTTATTAACTTTTTTCACTAAGGTATTTGAGGAGGTAGATCATGGTAATGAATATGATATTGTGTATATGGACTTCAGTAAGGCTTTTGACAGGGTCCCACATCAGAGACTATTGAGGAAAATTAAAGCACATGGAATAGGAGGAGAAATTTTTTCCTGGATAGAGGCATGGTTGACAAATAGGCAGCAGAGAGTTTGCATAAATGGGGAGAAATCAGAGTGGGGAAGTGTCACGAGCGGTGTTCCACAGGGGTCAGTGTTGGGCCCCCTGCTGTTCACAATCTACATAAACGACATAGATGAGGGCATAAAGAGCGACATCGGCAAATTTGCCGATGACACCAAAATAGGCCGTCGAATTCATTCTGACGAGGACATTCGAGCACTCCAGGAAGATTTGAATAGACTGATGCAGTGGTCGGAGAAGTGGCAGATGCAGTTTAATATAGACAAATGCAAAGTTCTAAATGTTGGACAGGACAATAACCATGCCACATATAAACTAAATAATGTAGATCTTAATATTACGGATTGCGAAAAAGATTTAGGAGTTCTGGTTAGCAGTAATCTGAAACCAAGACAACAGTGCATAAGTGTTCGCAATAAAGCTAATAGAATCCTTGGCTTCATATCAAGAAGCATAAATAATAGGAGTCCTCAGGTTGTTCTTCAACTCTATACATCCTTGGTTAGGCCTCATTTAGATTATGCTGCACAGTTTTGGTCACCTTATTACAGAATGGATATAAATTCTCTGGAAAATGTACAAAGGAGGATGACAAAGTTGATCCCATGTATCAGAAACCTTCCCTATGAGGATAGACTAAGGGCCCTGAATCTGCACTCTCTAGAAAGACGTAGAATTAGGGGGGATATGATTGAGGTGTATAAATGGAAGACAGGAATAAATAAAGGGGATGTAAATAGTGTGCTGAAAATATCTAGCCTAGACAGGACTCGCAGCAATGGTTTTAAGTTGGAAAAATTCAGATTCAGGAAGGATATAGGAAAGTACTGGTTTGGTAATAGAGTTGTGGATGAGTGGAACAAACTCCCAAGTACCGTTATAGAGGCCAGAACGTTGTGTAGCTTTAAAAATAGGTTGGATAAATACATGAGTGGATGTGGGTGGGTGTGAGTTAGACCTGATAGCTTGTGCTACCAGGTCGGTTGCCGTGTTCCTCCCTTAAGTCAATGTGACCTGACCTGACTAGGTTGGGTGCATTGGCTTAAGCCGGTAGGAGACTTGGACCTGCCTCGCATGGGCCAGTAGGCCTTCTGCAGTGTTCCTTCGTTCTTATGTTCTTATGTTCTTATGTACATAGCAGTCTTAAGTCATATTATTATGTTGTTATCTATATACATAGCAGTCTTAAGTCATATGATGTGAGTTGTGTTTAGGTGCAGTTGTCACAAAAAAATTGTTTTATGTGTGTTTACCTGGAGTTTACCTGGAGAGAGTTTCGGGGGTCAACGCCCCCGCGGCCCGGTCTGTGACCAGGCCTCCTGGTGGATCAGCGCCTGATCAACCAGGCTGTTACTGCTGGCTGCACGCAAACCAACGTACGAGCCACAGCCCGGCTGATCAGGAACTGACTTTAGGTGCTTGTCCAGTGCCAGCTTGAAGACTGCCAGGGGTCTGTTGGTAATCCCCCTTATGTGTGCTGGGAGGCAGTTGAACAGTCTCGGGCCCCTGACACTTATTGTATGGTCTCTTAACGTGCTAGTGACACCCCTGCTTTTCATTGGGGGGATGGTGCATCGTCTGCCAAGTCTTTTGCTTTCGTAGTGAGTGATTTTCGTGTGCAAGTTCGGTACTAGTCCCTCTAGGATTTTCCAGGTGTATATAATCATGTATCTCTCCCTCCTGCGTTCCAGGGAATACAGGTTTAGAAACCTCAAGCGCTCCCAGTAATTGAGGTGTTTTATCTCCGTTATGCGCGCCGTGAAAGTTCTCTGTACATTTTCTAGGTCGGCAATTTCACCTGCCTTGAAAGGTGCTGTTAGAGTGCAGCAATATTCCAGCCTAGATAGAACAAGTGACCTGAAGAGTGTCATCATGGGCTTGGCCTCCCTAGTTTGGAAGGTTCTCATTATCCATCCTGTCATTTTTCTAGCAGATGCGATTGATACAATGTTATGGTCCTTGAAGGTGAGATCCTCCGACATAATCACTCCCAGGTCTTTGACGTTGGTGTTTCGCTCTATTTTGTGGCCAGAATTTGTTTTGTGGAATTTTTTGCGTGTAGCCGCTACATGGCTGGGGTTTATACTTTAAACCTTTGTATTCTGTGATGTTTTTCATAATATAAAGTTTTATCTATATACTATGTTGCATGAATAGGGTTTACATGCTAAAATAAATGCACATGAGTTGCCTTTGGGAGTTGACAGTCATTGTTGCAACCTTCTTAGAAAAATTAAACTTTTGGGGTTCCTTTCACCAGGTGTACATATCTACATATGTACACTCCTGTTAACCCTTTGGGGCCTAGTTCCTAGGCCTTTTGTGTATCCACATGCTCTCGCGCTACCGTCCACAGGATGGATATGGGGTGCACAATAAACTAGCCACTTCGGTGGCAAAATCTAATCTTTCACCAGGTGGAGGTGTCATTGTGTTAAGTAATGACATGTATCCCATTTAATTGTTATTAATATTTTTGTGTCTAAGATGTTACTGCATCACTCATGATAGTGTAATTCCTATGTATCCTGTAATGTTAAGTTGAGATGCAATCAGGTTGGTGATGATTACATTTTGCGGGAGGGGGGGGGTGAAATTGTGGCAAAAGTTTCAGCCTTCACAGGTATATAACTCTGGTATAACTGGGTGTATATGGTGTGTGGTATTAGGACGTCAGAACACTTTTGTCTGTTGTAATCATTTTTGTAAGGGTGAAGTGGGAATTTGTGATTTAACTCATTTTGTGTACCTTTTAATATAATTTCCACCTTGTATTGTAATGTTTTAAATAAAATAAAAAAAAATACCTTCTCTCTTGCCTCAGAGAACTTCCCTTCCTATTTAGTTTAACATGTTTGTTATGGCCCGGTGGCCTGGTGGCTAAAGCTCCCGCTTCACACACGGAGGGCCCGGGTTCGATTCCCGGTGGGTGGAAACATTTCGACACGTTTCTTTACACCTGTTGTCCTGTTCATCTAGCAGCAAATAGGTACCTGGGTGTTAGTCGACTGGTGTGGGTCGCATCCTGGGGGACAAGAATAAGGACCCCAATGGAAATAAGTTAGACAGTCCTCGATGACGCACTGACTTTCTTGGGTTATCCTGGGTGGCTAACCCTCCGGGGTTAAAAATCCGAACGAAATCTTATCTTATCTTATCTTAACCCCATACCCATCCTGTGGGTAGTCAAAAGATTACAGAGGTACATAATGGGCCCAGGGACTGGGCCCAAAAGTTTTGATAGCTGAGCAAGTTACAAAGGTAATGAATCATGTAATTAAGTAAATTTACTTACGTTTATACATGGCTACAATCGTGAACAATTTATAGAGTAATGAGCAATTCACACGTCCACACCCGGTCATCTCCTGTCTGTTGCTGTCTTGCAACACTGCATAGCTCATGACGACTCACGAGAGTGCGAAAGATCTAGAGCTAAAGATTTTCATCCCCGTGTGGCTTGTTCTGCATTGTTAAGAGATTGACGCAAGTCAGTCCATCTATCATCATTCCATCATGCAGGAGGAGCCACATGTCTATGGTGCATCCAACAAGATAAGCAGACTCTTGGATGTCACTACTGCCCGGCTCCGGCTGGGTTACAAGTATCTTTGGCAGGTTAAATCACCACCACCAGATGTAGACCAAACGAAATGTAAACTTTGCCAGATGGATTATTGTCACACCCTGCGTCATTATGTACTGGAGTGCGATAAAATTAATGAATTTAGAAACAACTCACTCAGAAGTGTTCAAGAAATGGCTAAGTATTTTATCCACAGTGGTATATTACAGACCATTCTGGAGAAATACCCTGACTTTGCTAGCTGTAAATAAAGCATTACCACATATGTGCATGTGTGTGTGTGTGTGTGTGTGTGTGTGTGTGTGTGTGTGTGTGTGTGTGTGTGTGTGTGTGTGTGTGTGTGTGTGTGTGTGTGTGTGTGTGTGGTGTGTGTGACTCAACAATCAATATTTGCACCAATAACTCATTACAGTTGTGACCGGGTGTGGAAGTGTGAATTGCTCATTACTCTATAATTTGTTCATGATTGTAGCCATGTATAAACGTAAGTAACCATTCTACAGAATTCATTACCTTTGTAACTTGTGAGCTCATTACCTTTGTACCTAGTTCAGCTATCAAAACTTTGGGGGCCCAGTCCCTGGACCCATTACGTACCTCTGTAATCTGTAAATACCTTTGTAACTTGTCATGATTGTGACCAGACTTACCTGGAGTTCATTACCTTTGTAAATTGTGTGTTCATTACCTTTGTAAATTGTGAGTTCATTACCTTTGTAAATTGTGAGTTCATTACCTCTGTAACTTGCTCAGCTATCAAAACTTTGGAGTCCAGTCCCTGGACCAATTATGTACCTCTGTAATCTTTTGACTACCGCCCACAGGATGGGTATGGGGTGCATAATAAACATATTAAACTAAAAAACTGTTAAGATCCCTGTTTGCAACTGTGGCTTATTTCTATTGGGGGTCCTCGTAATATCTTATTATTTAATTAAAATTATTATTAAATATAAAAACGTAGAATAATATAAAAAAATAGTATACAATACCCACAAGTAAACGATTAAGACACATGTATAACAGTTGGGCAACTTTCTTATCGGTCAAATACAGAGGAAAGTATGTATGGAGAGAGCTATCATCTGCCGAGGTAGAATAAAGATAGAATTCTTTAGTCTCGGCTAGTGATGACAGTCATTTTCTCTGAGAAAGTCTTGCCGCTGGTAAACTATTATATTTTCATTTCATAGTCAAAAAATATTTATTTTATGTAATCTTGATTCCGGCGAGGGATTCTTGATCCAAGGAATTGTACTAGTCTTCCGTTTCTTGGTTCGCATCCAGGAAAAGAGGACCAAAGAACCCCAATGGAAATATACCTCGTGGTAAAGTATCCCTCAAGGGAAGTGACGATGCCGGTGAGAGGCTCTTTATGTAAGGAAAGGGACTTACCTTTCCTTCCGTTGACTGATTCTGACTGCCTCAATTTTGCCCATGCAATGTGTAGCACCTATGGTATTAGCGCTTCTTCATAATCATAATAATTACTGTGGCGCATTAGTAGCTTGCTTAATTCATGGGTTGGATGTTGGGCGGGGCAAGACACATGGGCAAATCTCTTAATATCTACTGACTTTGTTACCTACAGTAGTAGTAAATAGATACCTGGGAATTAATCCACTGTTGTGGGTGGCTAGGTTAAGTAAGATTCATCAGGAAACAGGATAAGTGCTTTCTGGCGCTTGTCTTGGTCATATGATGACCCAAAGCTAGAGCTTTTGGTTAGCTAACTGAGGCCTTCCGCTGGCTCACCCGTCCACTCCTTTAAAAATTAAGATTAAATCTGTGGTATCTTGGGGAGAGCATAAAAAAGGATCCATAATTGTAACAAGCCACCATGATTGACTTTATTGGATTTTCCTGGGTTACTAATCCTCTGGGTTTAATATCAGAATAAAGGCTTCTACTTCCTCTGATTGAGTGTTTGTGTTATCCTCCAGGTTAATAATGCAAGTAATATTGTCTTCATACACAAATTAGTCAGATGATACTAATTATAATAGTTTATCAAGATATTACGTTTTCTAAAAAATACTATTAATAAAAAGTACTTTTTAATGTATTTTAGTCAAAAAAAAGAGTATTGGTTATAACGTACTTTACAATTTATTGTACGCCTCTATAAAAAATACTTTATAAGTCTGCAGAATATATTTAAAATTTACATAATACATTACAAACTTTCTTATTATTCTAATTTTATATTTAAAATCAAGTTTGCCGGTCAATTTTTACCGATTTTAAATTGTTAGGTTAGGCTATTTTTTAATACCCTTCAGGGTAATAAAAATTGCTCTACGTATTATATAGGTAGTCATATATGTCAAGTATACTAAGGAAGACTATCGGGTGTTGAAAGTCTTTGGTAACGTTTGTGTATATATTATGGGAAATTACCTGCAGGAGGTTTGCAGGGTATTATTACCTGCAATTTGGGTGGTAAGTGGGACTTAGTCACAGTAGGTCGCCATACTCACTCCCTCGATGCCCACTCACACAAAGAAAAGCTAGACCTTGCATTAAATTGATAATTACAATATTAAAACCAGGTACATTTATAAAATTGCACACAAACAGTGTCCAGACTATCTGGCTGCTAATTTTGTCAAGACTGGGAACCAAAGCAATCATAGTACTAGGGGGAGAGAACACAACTTTGTAGTAGCCACAGTCAGTGGCCAGGCTTCAAACACCTTTTATTGTACAGCAATAAAGGAATGGAACAGAATTCCTGCACATGTCAAAGCCAGTCACAGCATGAACCAGTTCAAGAAGGTTGCCAAAAGGTACCTAATGAATGTAGCGACAGAAAGGGAGGAGAATGATTTTTTATTTTTTTTTACCTAACACACATGTAAATATAAATAACTCTTTTTACCTTATTCCTAGTATATATCCTTTATAGTATTACAATAAGATATCTCCTACATTATATAATAATAAGATATTAATAAACCACAACCCGGGCCGGGAGAGTACCGGCGAATAAGAAGAAAAAAAAAAAAAAGAACCACAATGGAAATAAGTCACTTTGACTTTTTTGGGGTTATCCCAGGTTCTCTACACATATACTGCTATGTATGTTAATCTATGCAACTGTATTTGTGTATACCTGCATAAACTTATTAGCTACTCTGGTAAATTAAAATGGTGTGGACTGTATATGATTAGGCTTGCTGGGTACACAGAATATAATTATTGTATATAAATTAAAATAGCGTTACTAGAGAGGAAATTCGTATTACCACTTACCATTTATCACAGGAAAACAATGCTGATGGAACGCACCCTAACCTTACCCTAGCAGCTAGAATTTACGATGGCCAATGCAAAAACTACTGTACGTTATGGACAAGCGTCACTTAGCTAAGGTGTGTTACTTGGAAGGATTGGAGTCCTCTATTCTTCTGTCATTGTTGCAGAATTGTAAGGCTTTTCCACACTATTTATCCCAGTTCTTCAGCAGGAACGTGTAAGTAATTTTTAAATGCGGACTGAGGCCAATATGCACCAACTGACCTTCGAGAACACCTGATTACATTGCACAATTCAGTCCAGTTTTCACATATTAAATTCATTATTGTGTCCTCGGCTTCACTCCTTGGCTATTCCACATCCCCCCTCAATCGAAATTTCTCGAAGGGTTAAATCAGCATTACATTTTAATATACAATTATTATATAAATCAAATTTATACATGCTGAATTTAGAAAAATTCAAAATTTTCCACATATATATTTAACAAATTCTTATGAGAGTGGATGTTAAAAGGAGTGGTAAACTTGAACATTAATATAAGAACAGCGAAGCAGTGCAGTAAGTCTGCTGCTCCATATTACCTGGAGTGGGTTCTAAGGGTCAACGACGACCTCGTGGCCCAGTCCTAGACCAAGAACTTCCAAATGACATGTAACCTTACCCATTCTTGTATCTGTCCAACCTATATTTAAAGCTACCGAAAGTCCTCTCTTCAAAGATGCTACTTGTGAGTTTGATCTACTTATAAGAGTGAAAAAACACCGCGGCAGGTTCATTGACCCAACCACTGACGTCCCAAGCTCTGACGTCCCACATCATAAAAATCTTCGAAAAAGAGTGCTAAGAACCAGGATTGCAAATCACCTGGATTCTCAAAATCTACACACTCCAGGGCAACATGGGTTCAGGGCAGGTCGCTCCTGCCTCTCGCAACTACTGGATCACTATGATATGGCCTTGGATGCACTGGAGGAAAGTCAGAATGCAGATGTAACATACACAGACTTTGCAAAAGCATTTGACAAATGCGATCATGGCGTAATAGCCCATAAAATACGTGCTAAAGGAATAACTGGGAAAGTGGGGAGATGGATCTTCAACTTCCTAACAAATCGAACACAAAGAGTAGTGGTCAACAGAGTTAAATCGGAGGCTGCCATAGTGAAGAGCTCTGTTCCACAAGGCACAGTACTCGCCCCCACCTTATTCCTCATCCTCATATCAGACATAGACAGAAATATACATCACAGCACCGTATCATCCTTTGCGGATGATACTAGGATCTGCATGAGGCTGTCATCTGCTGGGGACGCGGTTAACCTCCAAGAAGATATAAACAAAGTTTTCCAGTGGGCAACGGTAAACAATATGATGTTCAATGAGGACAAATTCCAACTACTCCGTTATGGAAAACTGGACGAGATAATAACTAGAACAGAGTATACTACAGACTCTGGCCATACAGTAGAGCGGAAAATAATGTAAGGGACCTGGGAGTAGTAATGTCTGAGGATCTCACTTTCAAGGATCACAACAGTGCCACGATCGCACGTGCAAAGAAAATGACAGGATGGATAATGAGAACGTTCAAAACGACAGATGCCCAGCCAATGATGATCTTTTTCAAATCACTTGTTCTCTCTAGGCTGGAATACTGCTGTACATTAACATCTCCATTCAAAGCAGGTGAAATCGCAGATCTAGAGAGTGTACAGAGATCCTTTACTGCACGTATAAGTTCTGTCAAGCACCTTAACTACTGGGAACACTTGGAAGCACTTGACTTGTACTCTTTAGAACGCAGGAGGGAGAGATATATCATAATCTACACTTGGAAAATCTTGAAAGGAATGGTCCCAAATCTGCACACAGAAATCACTCCCTACGAAAGTAAAAGACTGGGCAGGCGATGCAAAATGCCCCCAATAAAAAGTAGGGACGCCATTGGTACACTAAGGGAAAACACCATAAGTGTCCGGGGCCCAAGACTGTTCAACAACCTCCCATCAAGCATTAGGGGAATTGCCAATAAACCCCTGGCTGCCTTCAAGAGAGAGCTGGACAGATACCTAAAGTCAGTGCCGGATCAGCCGGGCTGTGGCTCGTACGTTGGACTGCGTGCGGCCAGCAGTAACAGCCTAGTTGATCAGGCCCTGATCCATCGGGAGGCCTGGTCATGGACCGGGCCGCGGGGGCATTGATCCCCGGAATAACCTCCAGGTAACACTTAACTTATACCCGTCCAGCCTATATATGAAGCTACTGAAAGTTCTCGCCTCAGTGACTAACTGGAAGTTTGTTCCACTCGTGTTCAACTCTACTGCCAAACCACCACTTCCCTATATCCATTCTAAATCTAAATTTGCCCAACTTTAGTCCATTTATGCGAGTCCTGTTTTGGTTAGATATTGTCAGCTCGTTATTTCCATCTCCTTGATTCATTTCGGTATTCCATGTGTCCACCTCAGTCATATCTAGGGAATTATCTTAAGAGATAAGATAAGATTTCGTTCGGATTTTTAACCCCGGAGGGTTAGCCACCCAGGATAACCCAAGAAAGTCAGTGCGTCATCGAGGACTGTCTAACTTATTTCCATTGGGGTCCTTAATCTTGTCCCCCAGGATGCGACCCACACCAGTCGACTAACACCCAGGTACCTATTTGCTGCTAGGTAAACAGGACAACAGGTGTAAGGAAACGTGTCGGAATGTTTCCACCCGCCGGGAATCGAACCCGGGCCCTCCGTGTGTGAAGCGGGAGCTTTAGCCACCAGGCCACCGGGGCATCTTCATTACATAGTTATATATTACTTCCAGTTTCTGTAGTACAGCACTAGGAAAAAGTGATTAGATGCAGCTGTAACTTAATAATGGACCAGAACAGACCGAAACATTGTCTAAATTTCTTCTCCTAAGTGTAGGTCTGGAGTTTACCTGGAGGTCATTTATGAATTGTTACAACCATGGTACTGTTCTAGGTATGGCGTAGCTGACACGTACCACTGGATAAGTGCAAGGTTCTAATCCTAGGAAAAGGAAATAACTGTGGCACTCATGGGGTAAACATTGTAAATCTTAATAAAAGTGAATGCGAAATTTAAAGCCAAGACGACAGTGCATAAGTGTTGGCGGTAAAGCTAATTAATTCTTCGTTTCATATCAAGAAGTATAAATAGAAGCCCTAAAGTTATACTTGGACATAAATACACTAGAAAATATACAGAGAAGGATGACGAGGTTGATTTTATGCATTAGAAATTTTTCCTACGAAAATAAACTGAAGGTATTGAATCTGCATTATTTGAAAAGTCATAGAATTAGAGAAGATGCGATTGAAGTGTACGAATGGAAAACAGGAATAGATAAGGGGGATAATATCTAATCAAAATATCTAATAAAAAAAACTCACAGCAATGGATTAAAGTTGCAGAAATTTAGATTTAGAAAGGATATTGGGAAATACTGTTTTGCAAAGAACTTTCACGGTACACATAAGTACGATAAGGCACCTAAATTACTGGGAACAGTTGAAGGTCCTTGATCTGTATTCCCTGGAACGTAGGCGAGAGAGATACATGATAATATACGCTTGGGAGGACCTGGAGGGATTGGTACCAAACCTGCACACGAAAATCGCTCCTTATGAAAGCAAAAGACTCGGCAGGAGATGCAACATCCCCCAATGACAAGCAGGGGCGCCAAGAGTACATTGAGAGACAACACAATAAGTGTCCGGAGCCCAACACTGTTCAACTGCCTCCCAGCATACATAAAGGGGATTACCAATAGACCCCTGGCTGTCTTTAAGAAGGCACTGGACAGGCACCTAAAGTCAGTACCTGACCAACCGGGCTGTGGTTCGTACGTCAGCTTGCGTGCGGCCAGCAGTAACAGCCTGGGTGATCAGACCCTGATTCACCATGAGGCCTGGTCTCAGACCGGGCCGCGGGGGCGATGACCCCCGAAACCCTCTCCAGGTAAACTCCAGGTAGAGTTTTGAATGAGTAGAAAAAGCTCCTAGGTAAAGAACTTCAGGTAGCTTTAAATATAGGTTGGACGGGTGACCTGGAGTTTACCTGGAGATAGTTCCGGGGGTCAACGCCCCCGCGGCCCGGTCTGTGACCAGGCCTCCTGGTGGATCAGAGCCTGATCAACCAGGCTGTTACTGCTGGCTGCACGCAAACTAACGTACGAGCCACAGCCCGGCTGGTCAGGAACCGACTTTAGGTGCTTGTCCAGTGCCAGCTTGAAGACTGCCAGGGGTCTGTTGGTAATCCCCCTTATGTATGCTGGGAGGCAGTTGAACAGTCTCGGGCCCCTGACACTTATTGTATGGTCTCTTAACGTGCTAGTGACACCCCTGCTTTTCATTGGGGGGATGTTGCATCGTCTGCCAAGTCTTTTGCTTTCGTAGTGAGTGATTTTCGTGTTCAAGTTCGGTACTAGTCCCTCTAGGATTTTCCAGGTGTATATAATCATGTATCTCTCCCTCCTGCGTTCCAGGGAATACAGGTTTAGGAACCTCAAGCGCTCCCAGTAATTGAGGTGTTTTATCTCCGTTATGCGCGCCGTGAAGGTTCTCTGTTCATTTTCTAGGTCAGCAATTTCACCTGCCTTGAAAGGTGCTGTTAGTGTGCAGCAATATTCCAGCCTAGATAGAACAAGTGACCTGAAGAGTGTCATCATGGGCTTGGCCTCCCTAGTTTTGAAGGTTCTCATTATCCATCCTGTCATTTTTCTAGCAGATGCGATTGATACAATGTTATGGTCCTTGAAGGTGAGATCCTCCGACATGATCACTCCCAGGTCTTTGACGTTGGTGTTTCGCTCTATTTTGTGGCCAGAATTTGTTTTGTACTCTGATGAAGATTTAATTTCCTCGTGTTTACCATATCTGAGTAATTGAAATTTCTCATCGTTGAACTTCATATTGTTTTCTGCAGCCCACTGAAAGATTTGGCTGATGTCCGCCTGGAGCCTTGCAGTGTCTGCACGGAAGACACTGTCATGCAGATTCGGGTGTCATCTGCAAAGGAAGACACGGTGCTGTGGCTGACATCCTTATCTATGTCGGATATGAGGATGAGGAACAAGATGGGAGCGAGTACTGTGCCTTGTGGAACAGAGCTTTTCACCGTAGCTGCCTCGGACTTTACTCTGTTGGCGACTACTCTCTGTGTTCTGTTAGTGAGGAAATTATAGATCCATCGACCGACTTTTCCTGTTATTCCTTTAGCACGCATTTTGTGCGCTATTACGCCATGGTCACACTTGTCGAAGGCTTTTGCAAAGTCTGTATATATTACATCCAGGGCCGGATTAAGAAGTCTCTGGGCCCTAGGCTATTCAGATTGGCGGGGCCCTTTGAGTTACGGGTAAGCGAAGCGACCCCTTCCAGCTTGGGGGGGGGGGTTCGGTGTGAGCCTGTTTAAGGTCTAATTAAATACATTCTGGCTATTTAGATTAAATTTAATAGGGAAAGTACATCAAGACAACCAAAACCATTTACCAACAGCCATTATAACTATCTTGTTAAGTCATGCATTTTAAAGAGAATAAACTCAAGACAGCATAGTATTACTAGATTAGGCTATTAAAGTAGTGACATCATGTACCTATTATATTCAGCATAACCACTACAGCACTATTATTCCCTTTATAAATCACTGACCATTATTGTTATCATTGCATCATGCATAAGACTATCAAATCATATAAACTACAGAAAATTGGAGAGGAATCTCCCATACTCACCCATTAGTGGGAAAACACAGCTGTTCTGATGTAAACAAAGGCGTGTTGAGTGTTGCCATCTATTGTTAGGTTTATTTGTTTTTATTTTATTTTATTTCATTATTTATTTTTGTTTTGATTAATTTTTAAAAATCAATTTTACTCTCCAAACACTTGAACTTTTTAGGTAGGGACCCCTTTGCACTTGCACCATGTGCACAGTCTTGGATGAGCCCCTGAACCCCTTGGACCGCGGGGCCCTAGGCAAATGCCTAGTTTGCCTATGCGGTAATACGGCCCTAATTACATCTGCATTCTTTTTGTCTTCTAGTGCATCTAGGACCTTGTCGTAGTGATCCAATAGTTGAGACAGACAGGAGCGACCTGTTCTAAACCCATGTTGCCCTGGGTTGTGTAACTGATGGGTTTCTAGATGGGTGGTGATCTTGCTTCTTAGGACCCTTTCAAAGATTTTTATGATATGGGATGTTAGTGCTATCGGTCTGTAGTTCTTTGCTGTTGCTTTACTGCCCCCTTTGTGGAGTGGGGCTTTGTCTGTTGTTTTTAGTAACTGTGGGACGACCCCCGTGTCCATGCTCCCTCTCCATAGGATGGAAAAGGCTCGTGATAGGGGCTTCTTGCAGTTCTTGATGAACACGGAGTTCCATGAGTCTGGCCCTGGGGCAGAGTGCATGGGCATGTCATTTATCGCCTGTTCGAAGTCATTTGGCGTCAGGATAACATCGGATAGGCTTGTGTTAACCAAATTCTGTGGCTCTCTCATAAAAAAAATCGTTTTGATCTTCGACTCTCAGTCTGGTTAGCGGCTTGCTAAAAACTGAGTCATATTGGGACTTGAGTAGCTCACTCATTTCCTTGCTGTCATGTGTAGGACCCATCTTGTTTAAGTAGGGGCCCAATACTGGACGTTACTCTCGACTTTGATTTGGCATAGGAGAAGAAATACTTTGGGTTTCTTTCGATTTCATTTATGGCTTTTAGTTCTTCCCGCGATTCCTGACTCTTATAAGATTCCTTTAGCTTAAGTTCGATGCTTGCTATTTCTCTGACCAGTGTCTCCCTACGCATTTCAGATATGATTGGTTTTAGTTGGGTGTGAACTGGACTAGCTTAGCATGAGCCAGTAAGTCTCCTGCAGTGTTCCTTCATTCTTATGTTCTTAAGGCTGATGGGCTGTTCACATAATCTGTACTTCTCCACAGCTTCTGTTGTCTCCATATTTAGTCACCTATGTATTCGACTGAAGAAGACTAATGCGTAGCCCAAACACTTCAGATGAAAAAATACAATCCTGTTCGACAGTTTATTCAGATGTAAATCTTTCCTTAATGCTTCTCCGTAGGTATCTGGTCCGCTGATGCTGGTGAGGGCTCTTGATCCAAGGAGCTAGACCTGCCCTCCTTTTACGTGGATTGAGTGACTGCCTCCCATGCATATAAATGCTTTATGGCCCCTACGGGTTCAAAGCTCCCCCATAAATAATAATAATAATAATAATAATAATAATAATAATAATAATAATAATAATAATAATAATATTCTTTCATTGGCTGCTCACTCGTTTCAAAGCTTTAATTCATGCAGGCGAAGGGGTCTTGATCCAAGGAACTGGAGCTACACCCTCCTTAGATCAGGCTTGATTACCTCCTAGTTCCCCAGAAGTTGTTATAACCTCTATGGGTTAAACGCTTTCTTATGAATACAATAACATTAATTCGAGGCTTTGAGCTCGTAGACATCCTGAGGAAGAGAAGTCTCGAACATGTCAGCTGCTGGTGTTTATGTCAGGCCAGTTGGTGTTTACCTTGTGACGACTGTGTTAGTTAATGGTGCTCCTGAGTGTGTTGGTTAATGGTGCTCCTGCATATATTTGTTAATGGTGCTATTGCGTGTGTTGGTTAATGGTGCTCCTGCGTGTGTTGGTTAATGATGTTATCTGGCTATAAAGGTTATGTGTGTAGATAATTACTGAGCGTAGTGATCAACTTCTCATTGCATGAGGCTGTTTCTGTACAGCTGCTGGAATCATCCAGGTATTAAATCTTGCTCTGGTTGATGCTGGTAAAGAGTTCTTGATGTTAAGAACCGAAGCTATGATCCAGCTCTTTGTATCTTTAATTCAGACCTTATTACCTCTTATTCCTCAGGCGATGTATGAGTCTTAAAGGTTTAGTCTGTCATGAAATTAGTAAAAGAAATAATTCAATGTAGGTACATGAGCTATTAAAGGAAGATGGAGATAACTATTCAAATTCAAATTCAAAGTTTATTCTCTATAAGGATTACAATGTTGATTTTACAGAAATTTGGTTATTGTGTGGTTTACATGTTGTAAAATAGTGATTACAGAGTGTACCACTAGAACGCTTAGCACGGCTAGGCATTTCGGGCAGACTTAGTAATTGTAAAATATTACAAATTATGAGGTAAGTTGGTATTATGGCTAAGTGACTAAATACTAGTTTGTCATTGTCTGCATCGCTATTGGGCCGTGCAGACCTCCTGCGCAAACGCTCTTCAGTTCCCTGACAGCAGTAGTGTGAGGTGGTGCTTGTCGCGCCTCTGTCGTCAGACCAGGAGAACTACTATTAGTCAACATGGCGTGCAGTTACAGACGCAGGATTAACACTGTCGGTGTTGAACTTCTCAGTGGGGCAATAACGCCAGCCTCAGCCCAGGTATTACTACCTAAAATCATCAGAGACACGTATGGCATTCAGGATGGAGAGTTGTACGGCGTAGCATTGAACGGAGCACGTAGATTTTTTGTGAAACTGCTCTCAGCAACGGTTTACGAGTCGTTGGTCAACCGTTTTCAGGACGTAAGTCTTGATGCAACACCAGCTGTGCGTGTGAGGATGATCGATGTATCCAGACATTATACATGGATTAAATTGCGTAATGTCCCCTTTGAGGCGGATGAGACAGATATCAGAAAAGTATTTGAGGAATACGGAACTGTTCATTTGGCCCAGCATGGTAAGTGGGTGTCGGGTGCCTACACAGGTATGCCGGAGGGCACTTTTAACCTAAAAATGTCATTGCGACACCCCATACCGTCTTACGTGTACCTAAAGGAATTCAGGACACAGGTCATGGTGTCATACGCGGGGCAAAGGCGTACCTGCCGACTATGTGGGGAATATGATCACATAGCGGCGGAGTGTGGGAAGCGGCAACGAGCTCCTGGCCCAGAGGCGGAGACATCCGCGGCCCAGAGGCGGAGACATCCGCTTCTACACCAGGGGAAGCAGGTGTTGATCAACGACGTGAAGGAGGGCGTGGTCGTCTATGGAGCGAGATAGTGGATGAGGCGTATAAGGCTGGGGGAGAAGGTGAGGCCCTTGACCAGTTACCTGGTCCAGACACACTTCCAGTGGATCGAGTTGAGCAAAAAGTACAGGAGGAAGTGTTGGAACTTGAGGAGGAATTAGCCGAGGTTCTGAAGTCCTTGTCACCGCCTGAGGAGGTGGCTGCTCCTGGCAGGGTAGTAGAAGATGAGGTGCAGACTGTGGGGCATCAACAACAGAACTATTCGGACGAAGGGAGTGACAGCGTGACTGAGGTGTCACCGAGATCTTTGTCACTGTGTACAGTGGAGGTAGAGGTACATTGTGAGGCATCCCCAGACCAAGCCATGGAGGATGCGCCTGTCACAAGAAAGAGAGCCGCTGCATCGGATTCAGACGATGTCCTAACGCCAGCGCAGAGGACTGGGAAGCAAATATGGGCAGAAGGTGAAGGTAGTGGTGGCCATGACAGGAGGCAC
Organism: Cherax quadricarinatus; assembly: GCF_038502225.1. Classification (NCBI taxonomy): domain Eukaryota; kingdom Metazoa; phylum Arthropoda; class Malacostraca; order Decapoda; family Parastacidae; genus Cherax; species Cherax quadricarinatus. Next base: position 95,244,788 of record NC_091292.1, read on the forward strand.
CGAAAGAAGGGGGGGGGGGAGAGAGGAAAGTGTGCAGGTGACAAGTGGTCCCACACGTTCTGGTGGCCATCGGAAGAGTGAAGAGAGGAGGCAGGGGTGGAAACTTTAATAGGCCTCCGGTATATGACAGTAAATGTTAATGGTTTGTGTAATAGTGTAAAGAGAGAATGGTTTCGAGAGTTTCTGAATAAATTTAGAGTGGATGTTGTGTTCCTACAGGAGCACAATTTTAAGGAGGGTAGGGTGTTGGAGATGGAGGGGTTTCAGGTGGTAACCCTGCCATCTGCCCGTTTGAAAGGGGGGGTGGGTATCTTAATTAGGGAGGCGAGCCCGTTTGTTTTGCAGAGAAGTGAGGGGGGGGAGGGGGAAGGGTGTTGCGCGTAGATGGTTTGTGGATGGGAAAACGTGTGGCTTTTATTAGTGTATATGCGCCTGCAGAGAATAATGTACAGGTGAAGCAGGAGTTTGTGTGCGAGGACCTTGTGTTTTTTTTCCGTGCATTACCGGAGGTGGCAATAGTAGGAGGTGATTGGAACTGCGTCATTAGGAGGGCTGATGTGGAACCAAAAGGGGCAGGTTATGTGTCGGTGGCCCTACGAGATTTATTGAGGGATATTAGGTTAAGAGACGCATTCGAGGGGGGGGGGCGTGGGAGACAGAGCATACATTTGTTAGGAGAGGGTATGCAGCGAGGTTAGATAGAGTGTATCTTTCTCACGGGGTTGTAGTGAGAGCTTTCAAAACTGTCGAAGTTGCATGGTCAGATCATAGAGCAGTGTTGGTGGAGGTTGGGTGGGAGGCGCTTGCAGAAATATACAGGAGTTACTGGAAATTAAATATAAGTGCATTGAGTGATGAGGAGGGGTTAGAGGGATTTTCTGTCCTATGGAAGGAGCTTAGTGAGGAGGCACAGGGAGTGGAAGATGTCGTACAATGGTGGGATTGTGTTGCCAAGGAAAGGATTAGGAAATATTATGTGGGGGTGGGCAAACGTATAATTGATTTTAAATATGGGCTTTCAAATTATCTGGAGGACAGGTTAAGGGGCTGTTATGAGAAAGGGGCTGTGGGGGGCAACTATCCTATGGATGAAATTGTCGAGGTCAAGGGGAGACTGAGGGAGTTACAAAATGAGAGGTTTCAAGCGGTAAGGGTGCAGGCAGGGGTAGAGGAGGTGCTTTGGGGTGACAAACCATCGGCGTGTGTGTTGCGACGTCAAAAACAAAGACAGCAGGTTACAGCTATTCCGAGGTTAGAGGTACACGAGATGGCGGGGGGTTATAGAATGGGTCAGGAGATACTAACTACAAAAGGAATGTGTGTGTATGCGGATAAATGGTATGAAGGGTATTGGACAAGTGGGAAGGTGGGAAATGTGGATTTAGAGAAGGTGTGTGAGTATGTGACGTGTAATTTAGGGAATAGTGATAGAAAGGCTTTAGGGGGGGTAATAACAGAGGAGGAAATAGAGTTGGCTTTAAGGGGAATGAGGAAAGGCAAAGCACCGGGAATAGACGGTCTCCCGGCTGAATTTTATCTCCAACATTGGGAGGTGATAAGGGGTTTCATGGGTAGGTTATTTAATCAGATGAAGGAGAAGGGTGTGATGGGGGACAAGCAAGCAACAGCAGTTGTAGTGTTGGTCCAGAAGGGTAAGGGGCAGCACACCCTCAAGGAGTACCGTGCCATATCCCTGTTATGTGCTGATTATAAGTTGTTCGCTAAAGTCTTGGGTAATAGGTTCAAATGTGTGGTAGGGAGAGTGGTTTCGAAAATGCAGTATGGTTTGCCTGGAAGGTCGATGATTGAGGGTCATGGAATACTGCGAAGTTTTGTGGAGTCAAAAGGGGGGGGAGGGAGGGCGGCGTTGTTGGCTTTAGATTGGCAGGGGGCCTATGACAGGGTGGAACGAGGAGCATTGGGAGCTATACTTAGGAGGCAGGGTTATGGGGATGAAATAGTTAATTGGGTAACCACGTTGTACAATGGTGCCAAGATGAGGGTACAGATTAATGGATGCTTGGGGGAGGGGATTGTAATGGGTAGGGGACTTAGGCAGGGGTGTCCCATGTCACAAATGTTGTTTGCGTGCATTCAGGACCCCTTCTATAGAATGGTTGAACGTTGTGTATGTGACACGAGTGGAGGTAGGGGGGGTGGGGTAGGGAAAGTGTGGCCGGGAATAATAGGATACGTAGACGATACAACAGTCCTGGTTCGGGAGGGGATGACGTTGGGTGTTATGGATGCTGTTGTGCAACAGTTCGGAAATGCAACAGGGATGCAGGTAAATAGGGAGAAGTCAATGATCATGGGGTTGGGTGATTGGGTGGAGGGGGGGGGGAGATGTAACGTTGTGAGAAAACAAATGGTGTCTTTAAAAATTTGTGGTATCACCTATAAGGGTGATCTGGAAGCTGCTCGGGAGGAAAACTCAAATAGATTAATGGAAAGGATTCAGGGGCGTCTGGGTGCATTGCGACCTCATCATCTGACTCTCGTGCAATGAGTGATTGTTATAAATGTATTATTGTATAGTAAGGTTTGGCACGTAGCAGCCGTGTTCCCATTAACAGGGACGGCGATTGTGGGAATTCTGAGACGAGTGTTTAACTTTTTGTGGGGTTCAAGGTGCGATTGGCTGAGGAGAGAGGTTGTAATGTTACCTGTGCGCCAGGGTGGGTTGGGGTTGATGGATCTGAGGAGGAGGATTAAATGTGTGTTTCTTAAATGGGAGGTTTTGCGCGAAGGTGTGAGTGGAGGGCAGCTGGGAAAAGTACATGATAGGTTGGGTAAGTTGTATGGTGGTGTGGAGTTGAGGGAATGTGAAACTATTTTGAGGGCTTTGATGTTGGTTAGAGAACCCAGGAAAATTCGAGTAGGGGTTTTGTGTAAGCTGCTTGCAGACAGGATTGTTGTACCAGTTGAGGGATTGTTCCCCATGTACGCATGGACGAGTATTTGGTATAGGTTTAGCAGGTTGAAGTTAAAGCCTAGGGTAAGGGAGGTAATGTATCGTTTTTTGCATGGCATACTACCGTCGGGGGAGGTTTTAAGAAACAGAGGGGTAATTGTGGGCGGAAGGTGTGGAATCTGTGGGGAGGATGAGACGGCGTTCCATGCAGTATACTTTTGTGGGGAACTGGAGGGTGTTAGGTATTGGTTAAGTAGGGTAGTACAGGGGGTGGGGGGCAGAGGGGTGTCGGTTCTGCGTGCACTAAGCCTAGATGTGGGAGGTTTCGATGAGAGTGTTATAAGAGCTTTGGATTATATAATAGTGGATTATATATATATATCATGGGTGATGAGGGGGAGGGGGAATTGTGAGGTGCGGAGGCGGGTACTAGCGGTAACGGTTTATCGTACGATGTGTCGTAATAGAGAACTGTATGGGAGGAGGTGGGAGAAGGATTTTTCGGAAGGGTATAGAATGTTAACGTTAGGTTTTCTCATCAATCTACGACTGGGGCTGAGTGAGTAAGGGGGGGGGGTTGGGGATTACATACGGGAAGGGGGTTTTCAGGGGGACACAGCGGGGTCGCCTCCTGGGGAGGGGTGTGAGTAAGGTGTATGTGGGTATATGAAGGTGTAGATGAGTGGCATATGTGTATGTAGCATGCAAGTGGGCACAGAAACCAAAGGTGATATCAAGTAATTACGTAGTACCTGAATGGAGAATTCTGTGTTTGATGTGTCAGGGTCGTCATGACCTTCTTCATGTATTAAGTGTGAATGGTGTCAAGATTATAGTTTTAAGACCGTGAAGAGCTTTAGGGCTTATGTAGAGTGTGCGTTTATAGCCTTTATTGGGCATATTTCATGTGCGATAATTGTATCGCAATGAGAGGTTTTTTAAATTATGTTTGTGTTGAGTGTAGTGGGTTTTTAGCGAGTGTACTGTCTTTATTTTAGCATTATATAATGTGCTCATCCAGTTGCTGCTAGATGGAACGATAATGACTTCCATAAATTTGTAATGCCTCGTTAAAAGTTTGTAATGGGACAGTATGGGTTAGTCTCTTACTTTATATAATGTGCTCAGCCGGTGGAAGAGGCTGTATTAATATTTAGTAATATTTGTTAATATTTATTTAGTATAAGTGTGAGGCTTAGGATTTGATTTTTGATTTAGGATTTGATTTTGATTTTTTCAATGCTTGAAAAGAGATTGTAGTGAGGCACGTATGTATGTGCTTAGGTACTTCTTATTGTATAGGGGTTAATTTTGGGAAGAGCATGTGATTGTTTTTAACTGAGATTGGGATGTAGGTTATTACTCTTTTATCTCCTGTGAAGGTTGTGAACCTTTGTCATATGTCCGTCATAGTATGTTAAAGATACAAATCTGAAAGTTGTATATAGTTTATATTTTATATAGTTTATATAGTTATAGTTTATTTTGTTTATCATAGTATGTTATATGGAAAATTTTGTGTGTATATGGGTAACCTCTTTTATGTCAATTACAATGTGTTGTTAATAATTGGTTAGTGTATGTTGTGTAGGATTGAGGGTCCTACTGTATCCATTTTATATCTTAATTTAATATCAAGGCTGTAAAGTTTTTAAATAAAATATAAAAAAAAAAAAAATACTAGTTTGTGAGTTTAGCAATGTGAATGCTTTTGTTTTGGCACAGTACATAGTTTCAGTATTGGAGTATCACAGGATTCATTATTTTAAGATTGAGATTAATATTTCTGTTTATGGTCAAATGAGTGAGTGAGTGTAAGTGTGAACCACCAGGTGGTATTCGTGTAGTTAGTTGACGGGGTGTATCAGGGAGATAAGATGTTTTCTAATGGTAGTTTTGAAGGTGATGAATGTGTCTGCTGTTCTAGAGTTCTCAGGTAGGGTATTCCAGATTTTAGGGCCTTTGACATACATTGAATTTTTGTAAAGGTTTAGTCGGACACGGGGAATGTCGTAGAGATGTTTGTGTCTGGTGTTATGCCTGTGGGTTCTGTCACAACTATCAAGAAAGCGTTTTAGGTCAAGGTTGATATTAGAGTTTAAGGCCCTGTAGATGTAGATTGCACAGTAGTAAGTGTGGATGTACTGAACAGGGAGTAAGTTTAGGTCTATGAAGAGTGGGGGGGGGTGTTGCCAGGGATGGGATTTAGTGATTATTCTTACTGCAGCTTTTTGTTGGGTTATTATTGGCTTTAGGTGTGTTGCTGCAGTTGATCCCCAAGCACAAATAGCATAGGTGAGGTATGGATAAATAAGTGAGTGGTATAGTGTGAGAAGGGCATTTTGCGGCACGTAGTATCGTATCTTGGAGAGGATCCCAACCGTTTTGGATACTTTTTTGGTTATATGCTGGATATGGGTGCTGAAATTCAGGTTGTTGTCAAGGTATAAGCCTAGGAATTTGCCCCCATTATTTCTGGTAATTAGCGTATTGTCAATCTTAATGTTAATTTGTGCATCTCCTGCTCTGCTACCAAACATAATATAGTAGGTTTTGTCAGTGTTAAGCGTAAGTTTATTGGCTGTCATCCAAGTCGATATTTTGATCAGCTCCTCATTCACAATGGTGTTGAGGGTGGCAAGATTAGGGTGAGAGATGACATAAGTCGTGTCGTCAGCAAAGAGAATGGGTTTCAGGTGTTGGGATACGTTTGGTAGGTCATTGATGTATATGAGGAAGAGCAGGGGACCAAGGACACTTCCCTGCGGAACTCCAGTATCAATTGGCCGTGTTGCTGATGCTGTGTCTTTAATGGTGACATACTGATACCTATTAGTAATGTAAGATTTGAAATAAGCAAGTGCATGGCCTCTTATACCGTAATGATCAAGTTTGTGGAGTAGGATGTCGTGGTCTACTGTGTCAAAAGCTTTTCTTAGGTCAATAAAAATTCCTAGTGGATATTCCTTATTTTCCAATGTTGTGTACAGCAGATCTAGCATTTTTATGATTGCATCATTAGTGTTTTTATTTTTCCTGAATCCAAATTGGCAGGGGTTGAGTATGTTTTGAGCCGTTATAAATGAATACACTCTCCTGTGCACAAGTTTCTCAAAGATTTTGGATAGCAATGGTAAGTTAGATATTGGCCTATAGTTGTTTAAGTCTGTAGGGTCACCACCTTTATGTATTGGTGTAACCCTTGCCATCTTGAGTAGTTTCGGGAAGGTGCTAGTCTCTACCTGGAGTTTACCTGGAGAGAGTTCCGGGGGTCAACGCCCCCGCGGCCCGGTCTGTGACCAGGCCTCCTGGTGGATCAGAGCCTGATCAACCAGGCTGTTGCTGCTGGCTGCACGCAAACCAACGTACGAGCCACAGCCCGGCTGATCCGGAACTGACTTTAGGTGCTTGTCCAGTGCCAGCTTGAAGACTGCCAGGGGTCTGTTGGTAATCCCCCTTATGTGTGCTGGGAGGCAGTTGAACAGTCTCGGGCCCCTGACACTTATTGTGTGGTCTCTTAACGTGCTAGTGACACCCCTGCTTTTCATTGGGGGGATGGTGCATCGTCTGCCAAGTCTTTTGCTTTCGTAGTGAGTGATTTTCGTGTGCAAGTTCGGTACTAGTCCCTCTAGGATTTTCCAGGTGTATATAATCATGTATCTCTCCCTCCTGCGTTCCAGGGAATACAGGTTTAGGAACCTCAAGCGCTCCCAATAATTGAGGTGTTTTATCTCCGTTATGCGCACCGTGAAAGTTCTCTGTACATTTTCTAGGTCGGCAATTTCACCTGCCTTGAAAGGTGCTGTTAGTGTGCAGCAATATTCCAGCCTAGATAGAACAAGTGACCTGAAGAGTGTCATCATGGGCTTGGCCTCCCTAGTTTTGAGGGTTCTCATTATCCATCCTGTCATTTTTCTAGCAGATGCGATTGATACAATGTTATGGTCCTTGAAGGTGAGATCCTCCGACATGATCACTCCCAGGTCTTTGACGTTGGTGTTTCGCTCTATTTTGTAGCCAGAATTTGTTTTGTACTCTGATGAAGATTTAATTTCCTCATGTTTACCATATCTGAGTAATTGAAATTTATCATCGTTGAACTTCATATTGTTTTCTGCAGCCCACTGAAAGATTTGGTTGATGTCCGCCTGGAGCTTTGCAGTGTCTGCAATGGAAGACACTGTCATGCAGATTCGGGTGTCATCTGCAAAGGAAGACACGGTGCTGTGGCTGACATCCTTGTCTATGTCGGATATGAGGATGAGGAACAAGATGGGAGCGAGTACTGTGCCTTGTGGAACAGAGCTTTTCACCGTAGCTGCCTCGGACTTTACTCTGTTGACGACTACTCTGTGTTCTGTTAGTGAGGAAATTATAGATCCATCGACCGACTTTTCCTGTTATTCCTTTAGCACGCATTTTGTGCGCTATTACGCCATGGTCACACTTGTCGAAGGCTTTTGCAAAGTCTGTATATATTACATCTGCATTCTTTTTGTCTTCTAGTGCATTTAGGACCTTGTCGTAGTGATCCAATAGTTGAGACAGACAGGAGCGACCTGTTCTAAACCCATGTTGCCCTGGGTTGTGTAACTGATGGGTTTCTAGATGGGTGGTGATCTTGCTTCTTAGGACCCTTTCAAAGATTTTTATGATATGGGATGTTAGTGCTATTGGTCTGTAGTTCTTTGCTGTTGCTTTACTGCCCCCTTTGTGGAGTGGGGCTATGTCTGTTGTTTTTAGTAACTGTGGGACGACCCCCGTGTCCATGCTCCCTCTCCATAGGATGGAAAAGGCTTGTGATAGGGGCTTCTTGCAGTTCTTGATGAACACAGAGTTCCACGAGTCTGGCCCTGGGGCAGAGTGCATGGGCATGTCATTTATCGCCTGTTCGAAGTCATTTGGCGTCAGGATAACATCGGATAGGCTTGTGTTAATCAAATTTTGTGGCTCTCTCATAAAAAATTCATTTTGATCTTCGACTCTCAGTCTGGTTAGCGGCTTGCTAAAAACTGAGTCATATTGGGACTTGAGTAGCTCACTCATTTCCTTGCTGTCATCTGTGTAGGACCCATCTTGTTTAAGTAGGGGCCCAATACTGGACGTTGTTCTCGATTTTGATTTGGCATAGGAGAAGAAATACTATGGGTTTTTTTCGATTTCATTTATGGCTTTTAGTTCTTCCCGCGATTCCTGACTCCTAAAGGATTCTTTTAGCTTAAGTTCGATGCTTGCTATTTCTCTGACCAGTGTCTCCCTACGCATTTCAGATATAATGACCTCTTTTAGCCGCTCTGTTATTCTTTTCCGTCGCCTGTAAAGGGAGTGCCTGTCTCTTTCTGTTTTACATCTACTCCTCCTTTTTCTTAGAGGAATAAGCCTTGTGCATACATCGAGTGCCACCGAGTTAATCTGTTCTAGGCATAAGTTGGGGTCTGTGTTGCTTAGTATATCTTCCCAGCTTATATCGGTTAGGACTTGGTTTACTTGGTCCCACTATGTTTTTGTTATTGAAGTTGAATTTGGTGAATGCTCCCTCGTGACTAATCTCATTATGTCGGTCTGGGGCTCCGCGCATACATGACTGAACCTCAATTATGTTGTGATCTGAGTATATTGTTTTTGATATGGTGACATTTCTTATCAGATCATCATTGTTAGTGAAGATGAGGTCTAGTGTATTCTCCAGTCTAGTAGGCTCTATTATTTGCTGGTTTAAATTGAATTTTGTGCAGAGATTTAAAAGCTCGCGTGAGTGTGAGTTTTCATCAGAGCTGTCTCCTGGTGTTATTACTGCAACAATATTATTTGCTATATTCCTCCATTTTAGGTGCCTTAAGTTGAAATCCCCCAGGAGCAAGATGTTGGGTGCAGGAGCTGGAAGGTTTTCCAGACAGTGGTCAATTTTTAACAGCTGTTCCTGGAATTGCTGGGATGTTGCATCCGGAGGCTTGTAGACTACCACAATGACTAGGTTTTGGTTCTCGACCTTTACTGCTAAAACTTCCACTACATCATTTGAGGCATTTAGCAGTTCTGTACAAACAAGTGACTTGTTAAAAAGTAATGAAATAGCATGCGAAAGGACATGGGCCGCTCGCTTGTACAGTAATGGTGGGACATGAGACAGATTCCCCGAGTTATTTTTAAGTGACTTTATAATCTTGGTGACTTCCATGGGCTCAGTTGGTGCAAGATAGAAGGAATTAGGGAAATTCCCATCTAGGTAGTCCCCGGCATGGGCATTGGTATGTGGGATTTTACTGGCGAGATTAGATCCTATGGTTGAGAAGAAGTCGTTTATCTTGTTAGCTGTGTCAGTGGGATGTAGTGGTGTTTCATTAGGTTTAGTTAGGACAATATTCTTGGTTTTTCTCAGTTTGTGGGTCCCTAGAATCTGAGAGAGTGTTTTCCAGGTCTTTTTTATATCTCCTCTAGTGTCTGTGAATCTACTGGAGTAGTATAGTTGTTTGGCTTTCTTTATTACTTTGGTGAGAGCTGATGAATAGTGTTTAAGAATATCTTTGTGTATTAAGCCCTGTCTATATTGCTTTTCATATTGGTGTTTCTTGTCAATGGATTTCAGAATGGTGCTGGTTAGCCATGGGCAACCAAGCTGTTTGTTTGTGATCTGTTTTGTTTTTATAGGACAATGTTTGTTGTATAGGGCAGCTGTTTTTAATAATCTTCCTGGCCTGCTAGTGTACTCGCATATAATCTAGTGATACCAGTGAAGAGCAGAATACAGTGTTGTAGTAGCAACTAACCAGTATTATAATGGTACTTAGTGGAGTGGAGTGACTTTCATTAGTTTCTTTTTTCTTGAAATACCAGACGTATACTGTGAATTTCATATAACCTGTAGTTACCAGCGGTCGCAATATACACAACGAGAAGCAATTATTACTACAGAAAAAGTGTCCTTCCTCCAAAATTTGCACCAGTCAACTATAGTGATAATATAGCATTTATTGTGGTGGAGACGGAAAAAAAAAAATAGAGAAGCTAGATACAGCGATTGATAAACAAGGGTGGAGGTCGACCGTTCGTCATTGTAGGAGTGCCAGCAGTCACCGGCTCTTCAACACGCAAGTTATACTTTTGTATCAATCAAATCACATATTACTCGGGTAGATAATTTCCAGTAGATCCTTCATGTGTTAGCTCAAATCACCGACCAGTATGGTTTAAATAAGTGACCCACTGATCAGATCAAATCAGATCAGATAGACTGGTCCGAACCCTTGACTGGTCCGAACCCTTGACTGGTCCGAACCCTTGACTGGTCCGAACCCTGGACTGGTTTCAAACGGTTTTGTTGTGCACTACCTAGCAGGTTATTAATAGAATATTCAAGAGGTTGCTAGTAGAATTGCAGTAAATCAACCATTCAAATCATTATGAAGCTGTGTGTAGTCTGTGGTCAGTCAAACAAACGGGCTTCCACATGCATAAATTGTCATTTTTGTGGAAATTGGTGTCACGCCCCTTGTGTAGATATCCAAGAACTAGCTACAAGCAGTATTAAAACAGGGAAGTGTTTTTGGGTATGCCCAAATGAGATAAATCTGTGGACTAAAATCACAAGGGTATTAAAAGAGGTCAACATCAAAGCTGCTTTCATAGAAAACCTGGAAGCTTTCTACAACAGATGGGAACATAAAAAGTCTGGGCTGAATGGTACTGCCCTTGATACTGGCCATGTAGTCAGAAACTGTAAGGCTGGAGGTGATGTCCTGGTAGTCAGTAAATGGGGGGCTGATAGTGCTGTCCTGGGAGACAGTAATGGTGAAGCTGGAGGTGCTGTCCTGGGAGACAGTAATGGTGAAGCTGGAGGTGCTGTCCTGGGAGACAGTAATGGTGAAGCTGGAGGTGCTGTCCTGGGAGACAGTAATGGTGAAGCTGGAGATGCTGTCCTGGGAGACAGTAATGGGGAAGCTGGAGAAGCTGTCCTGAGAGACAGTAATGGTGAAGCTGGAGATTTTGTCCAGGTAGTCGGGAATTATACGCAGGAAGGAATACATATAAATGACCTCATAGGGGACAGGAGCCATAGTAGGGAAACAAGTGTAGTCAAAGATAAGATAAAACCAATATTGCAAACTAGAAATACCACAGGAAATAGCAAACAAGAGGACTCCACTAGCAATAGTGAGGATATATTACCAAAAACAACTGGTGTGAGCTCCATTGTTGGTGCTAGGGAGGATAGAAGTAAGACAGGGAAACATGCACCAACAGGGAATACAGTCACAGAAACCCAAGGCAAACGGAAACCAAGCCTGTGCACATACTATGCACTCGGTATCTGCTGGCATGGGAAATCTGGAAAAACAGATGGGACGTGCAACTATGACCACCCTAGAAAATGCCATGCCCATATGACAACAGGAAAATGCAAACTCCCTTCCTGTAAGCTTTTTCACCCTGAACTGTGTACCTCTTCAGTACAGGAAAGACTGTGCTATAACTTAAATTGCCAGGCATACCATCTAAAGGGAACAAAAAGATACAAAACATCCAGGCCATGGGAAAACCTGGGTAGCCACAGCCACTCAAGAGGGAGAGGTTTTTTAGTGCCAGGAAGGAAAAAAAACTGGCAGGAAATGGCAGAAATCGTACACCAAATCCAGTCATTCCTGGAGTGGAACCACAGTCGATGGCCTCCACTCCAAACCAACAGATACAGATACTAATGCCGGAAAAAAAATCCCCCCCAGTACCAACAATACCACCAGTCCGATAACATTCTTCTTTGCAAATATACAGGGTCTAAAGCCAGCAACAAACAACAAAATACCTTTCATCCGTGGACTGCTTGCAGAGGCAAAGGCAATGTTCGCGGCTTTCACTGAGACCCACATAAAGGATCAATTGGACAACGAAATATGGATCCCAGGTTACAACCTATACAGATGTGACAGAGTGAACAGGCAAAAGGGGGGGGGGGTTGGCCTGTACATTGCAGAGTCACTTGTTTGCACAGAACTGCTAAATGCCTCAAATGATGTTGCAAGCCTCCGGATGCAACATCCCAGCAATTCCAGGAACAGCTGTTAAAAATTGACCACTGTCTGGAAAACCTTCCAGCTCCTGCACCCAACATCTTGCTCCTGGGGGATTTCAACTTAAGGCACCTAAAATGGAGGAATATAGCAAATAATATTGTTGCAGTAATAACACCAGGAGGCAGCTCTGATGAAAACTCACACTCACGCGAGCTTTTAAATCTCTGCACAAAATTCAATTTAAACCAGCAAATAATAGAGCCTACTAGACTGGAGAATACACTAGACCTCATCTTCACTAACAATGATGATCTGATAAGAAATGTCACCATATCAAAAACAATATACTCAGATCACAACATAATTGAGGTTCAGTCATGTATGCGCGGAGCCCCAGACCGACATAATGAGATTAGTCACGAGGGAGCATTCACCAAATTCAACTTCAATAACAAAAACATAAAGTGGGACCAAGTAAACCAAGTCCTAACCGATATAAGCTGGGAAGATATACTAAGCAACACAGACCCCAACTTATGCCTAGAACAGATTAACTCGGTGGCACTCGATGTATGCACAAGGCTTATTCCTCTAAGAAAAAGGAGGAGTAGATGTAAAACAGAAAGAGACAGGCGCTCCCTTTACAGGCGACGGAAAAGAATAACAGAGCGGCTAAAAGAGGTCAATATATCTGAAATGCGTAGGGAGACACTGGTCAGAGAAATAGCAAGCATCGAACTTAAGCTAAAAGAATCCTTTAGGAGTCAGGAATCGCGGGAAGAACTAAAAGCCATAATCGAAAGAAACCCAAAGTATTTCTTCTCCTATGCCAAATCAAAATCGAGAACAACGTCCAGTATTGGGCCCCTACTTAAACAAGATGGGTCCTACACAGATGACAGCAAGGAAATGAGTGAGCTACTCAAGTCCCAATATGACTCAGTTTTTAGCAAGCCGCTAACCAGACTGAGATTCGAAGATCAAAATGAATTTTTTATGAGAGAGCCACAAAATTTGATTAACACAAGCCTATCCGATGTTATCCTGACGCCAAATGACTTCGAACAGGCGATAAATGACATGCCCATGCACTCTGCCCCAGGGCCAGACTCGTGGAACTCTGTGTTCATCAAGAACTGCAAGAAGCCCCTATCACGAGCCTTTTCCATCCTATGGAGAGGGAGCATGGACATGGGGGTCGTCCCACAGTTACTAAAAACAACAGACATAGCCCCACTCCACAAAGGGGGCAGTAAAGCAACAGCAAAGAACTACAGACCAATAGCACTAACATCCCATATCATAAAAATCTTTGAAAGGGTCCTAAGAAGCAAGATCACCACCCATCTAGAAACCCATCAGTTACACAACCCAGGGCAACATGGGTTTAGAACAGGTCGCTCCTGTCTGTCTCAACTATTGGATCACTACGACAAGGTCCTAAATGCACTAGAAGACAAAAAGAATGCAGATGTAATATATACAGATGTTATGGGGCTATAGGACCCAACATGTATTTATAAGTAACAGTTACTATAATAATACCTAATTATATTGAATTGATGGGGACTTTGCTCTAAATGTCAGAAGGACTGATCAACCTTATGACTGAGAGGCAGCTGGGTCAAACCTATTTTTCTCAATATAATAGGTTATACTATAGACACATAAACACACAATTTAAATAAGTAGTTTATAAAGTTGTATTTCTTTTTGTAAAAGTAAAGTTAAGAGGTGGTAGAATTGTGGTAACTGGAGAATTGTGCTTGGCAACAGTCTTTTGTTTTGGTGGGAGGAGCTTAGGTAGGCTTCTCTCTCTCTCCCTCTCACTGACTCTCTCTCTCTGTGGCTGACCTTCAACCTGGCAGGACCTCTGGGTCCTTCTTCTATCTTTTGGGGCATTATGTGTGCTCCAGGGGTGAGTTTTTATAATTTAAGTTGTGGCCACCATACCCAGGGTGACTAAAGTGTGTCAAAACACTGGTTAGCCCAGAGTTATGTCAAGAGAGAAGGACAAAAGTTAATAAGGTACACCATGTGGGAGAACAGCTATGCAGTGTGTAGATCGTTGTTTTGAAAATGTGAGGCTGTAATTGTATATTCTGTACATATCTATTGAGAATACAGTTATATTTTTATAGTAGTAGTTTACATAACCTGTGAAGAGGGCTGATGAAAGGGTATCAGAGACACTCAGGATGATCAGCCATGATGTAAGTATTACCCCTAGACAAATAAGGCCATTAAGTAAAAGCTACCCCACACTAGAACATGTAGTGAGAACCTCACTATCAAAGTAATAAGGGACAAACCAACGTAACATGGGAGCTTGACCGGGAGAGTTATTTGACTGCTAAAATAACTCAAAACATTCTTTGAACTATATGTGCTGGTATGGGGTAATAACAGTTGCATGTTTCTGGTAGAAGATTTACCAAGGTGGTGTCAGTGGAAGTGTTGTTTTCATATATTAGTTTACAGGTTGTTTTTCTCCTAAGGTGGGGGAAAGGGAGTAACACATTTTTGTTGTGGTTATGGTAAGTGCTATGTGTATAGTTTACATTCAATTTGTGTTATTTTATGTGCCTGTGGGAAAACTTTGTCCACTGATACTGTAAGAGGGAAGCAAGTGTTTAAAGATAAAACTATGTCAGAAGATGAGTCTTCAGATTTTTTAGGCTTCAGGGAAGAAGGTAATAATTCATCAGTAAACATGCCTGTTAATAGTGGAGATGAGGAATCACCTACTCCAGGTGATATGGAAATGGAGAGAATGAGACTGAAATTAGCTGTACTAGAGGCTGAAATTAAATTAATGAAAGCTAAGGAGAAAGAACGTCAAAGGTTAGGAGGTTCAGAACAAGAGCCTGAGCAGTACTTTAACATAACTAAAGCTGCAAATTTTGTCCCTAAGTTTACAGAGAGTGACCCAGATAGGTATTTTTCTTTTTTTGAGAAGACTGCTTTGGAGCAAGGATGGCCCAAACAGAAGTGGGCTACCCTAGTTTGCACACAACTTGTAGGTAAAGGATTCCAAAGAGTAGAGACTCTGGAGGGGCAAGATTTTTCTGATTATGATAAGATTAAAGAGGAAGTATTGCTTGCCTACCAAATGATACCTGAGAAATGTAGACAAAAGTTCAGAAATAAAAAATTTCGGGATGGGCAGACCTTAACTGAGTTTGGGAATGAGAAACTGTTCCTTTTTAAGAAATGGGTTTGTTCTAAAGGAGTTAATAAAGACTATAACAAATTAGTAGATCTAATGGTTCATGAGGAATTGTACAATACAATCCCTGTTGACCTCAGAGAATATTTGGAGGACAAAAACCCAGATAATCTTTCAGAAGCACTGGATCTAGGTGACCGATTCTTGGCTCGCAGGGAATTGGTAAGTAAAAACAGTCATGCTGCTTCTGAAAATTTCCCCACTCATTCTAAACCTTATTCCAAGTCTTATGGTCATAAAGGTAAGTGGGACAAGAATTTTCAGGGACAAATGAAGGCTGAGGCACCCTCTAAAATAGAAAGAAAAGGTAAGGCAGCTGGAGCTCAAAGTTTACCTAGACAATCAGATAATTTTTCAGGTCCTCGAGTAAACAGTACCAGTCCTACACCAAATGGTAAAAATACCTTTAAGAGTTATGCCTGTTACTACTGTAACAAAACTGGACACACACAAAAGTTTTGCTGGTCAAGGCAGCGAGATCAGGAAAGGGAGGAACCACCCCAGAGGACTCTAACTGTAGACACACATCCAGTTGCCTGTATTTCAAAGCAAGGTGAGGAGGTACCCTTAGGTCTAGACCCCAGGATGCAGGTATTTTCTAGTAAGTCCACAGTTGCTTTGCATAAGGATGTGGGTAGGGTTGAGAATATAGTGTCCTTGAGAGATGGATGTAGCACCTACTCCTTGCTACGTGCTGGAGTGTTGCCAATGTCTAAGGATACCTATACTGGAGTAGATGTATTATTGAAGGGTATTACGGGTTCAACCATAAGGACACCAGTACACAAATTATGGGTAGAATCTGCATACCAAGTTGGCTATCTCCCTGTAGGTATCTCAGATGAAATTCCCTTCGAAGGGGTCGACCTCTTATTAGGGAATAATGTGATGGGCTTGTTAGACAGTGAAGAACCACTAGTATGGGGGCAACCAGGCCCCAAAGTTTGGGAGAAGAAGGCTAGGGAGACCCTGCCAGACCTTTTCCCTGTTGGTGCCATCACAAGAAGTATGTCTCGTGACCAGGATACCAAGGGTAATCCTTATATTTCTCATGAGGATGGTGAGGACTTAGGTTTGGAAACTCTATTTTCTGAGGTTGAACTGCAGTCAACTAAAGAAAAGGATACCACAACCCGAGTTGAGCCTAATCAGTGCAGAGATCAAGGAAGTAGTGTGAGGGAGATTGGGCCTACTATGATGCAGTTAATTGCTGCACAGGGGTGTGATGACACACTTAAGTCGATCAGAGCCTCAGCTGTGACTGAGGAGGAATCTTTACGTTTAAATAAATGCTTCTATTTCAGGAAAGGTATACTCATGAAGAAGGCACCTTCGGTTGCAGTACCAGTAGAAGGAGAGCCAAGTTTTTGTCACCAGGTCGTGGTGCCTGAGCCTTATAGAAACCATGTTCTTAGCTTAGTGCATGACACACCTCTGGGTGGACACCTAGGTATTGCTAAAACAGTATCCAGGGTTTCCAGGCACTTCTTCTGGCCTCGGCTGTGGGAGACGGTGGGAGATTATATAAAGACCTGTCATGCCTGCCAAATTATAGGGAAACCTAATCAAAGCATTAAACCTGTCCCCCTTCAGCCAATTTCAGCACCCGGTGAACCCTTCAGCAAGCTGGTAGTGGATGTCGTTGGCCCACTCCCAAGGACCAGAATGGGAAATAATTATTTACTAACAATAATTTGCTCCACTACCAGGTACCCAGAAGCAATCCCTCTACGCAAGATAACAGCTCGAGTGGTCTTAAGGGCTTTGATGAAGTTCTTTTCCCATGTTGGCTTTCCTCGGGAGGTACAAACAGATCAAGGGTCTAACTTTACCTCGAAATTATTTAGGAATGTGTTAAAGGGGTTAGATGTACAGCCCAAATTTTCAACTGCCTATCACCCTCAGTCTCAGGGAGTGGTAGAGAGATTTCATCAAACTCTTAAGACAATGATGCGAGCTTATTGTATGAATAACACTAGTGATTGGGATGAGGGTATCCCTTTTCTCTTGTTTGCCATGCGGGAAAGCACCCAAGAATCTCTCAGTTTCAGCCCTTTCGAGCTTGTCTATGGTCATCCAGTGAGGGGACCACTGACTATTCTCAAGGAGCATTGGCTGGGTGGTGAAAATGAGGCTTCCCCGCCTGAAGATGTTCTCTTTTTTAGGAAACGATTGGACCAGGCGAGACAGATGGCAGCAGACAACCACAAAGCTAGTCAGAGGGCCATGAAGCAGCGGTACGACCAAAGGGCAGCCCCTCGCTCCTTCAGTGTTGGAGAGGAAGTGTTAGCTTTGGAGCCGGTTCCGGGACATGCCTTGGCTGCACGATTTGATGGACCCTTTGTCATCACAGGCAGGTCTGGCCCCAATTATGTAATTAAGATGCCTGGCCGTCGCAAATCAGAAAGGGCTGTGCACATTAACAGGTTGAAGAAATACCATTCTAGGGCAGGAGTTGCCGCTATTCAAGTTGAGTGTCTGATACCCTTTCATCAGCCCTCTTCACAGGTTATGTAAACTACTACTATAAAAATATAACTGTATTCTCAATAGATATGTACAGAATATACAATTACAGCCTCACATTTTCAAAACAACGATCTACACACTGCATAGCTGTTCTCCCACATGGTGTACCTTATTAACTTTTGTCCTTCTCTCTTGACATAACTCTGGGCTAACCAGTGTTTTGACACACTTTAGTCACCCTGGGTATGGTGGCCACAACTTAAATTATAAAAACTCACCCCTGGAGCACACATAATGCCCCAAAAGATAGAAGAAGGACCCAGAGGTCCTGCCAGGTTGAAGGTCAGCCACAGAGAGAGAGTCAGTGAGAGGGAGAGAGAGAGAAGCCTACCTAAGCTCCTCCCACCAAAACAAAAGACTGTTGCCAAGCACAATTCTCCAGTTACCACAATTCTACCACCTCTTAACTTTACTTTTACAAAAAGAAATACAACTTTATAAACTACTTATTTAAATTGTGTGTTTATGTGTCTATAGTATAACCTATTATATTGAGAAAAATAGGTTTGACCCAGCTGCCTCTCAGTCATAAGGTTGATCAGTCCTTCTGACATTTAGAGCAAAGTCCCCATCAATTCAAAAGCCTTCGACAAATGTGACATGGCGTAATAGTGCACAAAATGCGTGCTAAAGGAATAACAGGAAAAGTCGGTCGATGGATCTATAATTTCCTCACTAACAGAACACAGTAGTCGTCAACAGAGTAAAGTCCGAGGCAGCTACGGTGAAAAGCTCTGTTCCACAAGGCACAGTACTCGCTCCCATCTTGTTCCTCATCCTCATATCCGACATAGACAAGGATGTCAGCCACAGCACCGTGTCTTCCTTTGCAGATGACACCCGAATCTGCATGACAGTGTCTTCCATTGCAGACACTGCAAAGCTCCAGGCGGACATCAACCAAATCTTTCAGTGGGCTGCAGAAAACAATATGAAGTTCAACGATGAGAAATTTCAATTACTCAGATACGGTAAACATGAGGAAATTAAATCTTCATCAGAGTACAAAACAAATTCTGGCCACAAAATAGAGCAAAACACCAACGTCAAAGACCTGGGAGTGATCATGTCGGAGGATCTCACCTTCAAGGACCATAACATTGTATCAATCGCATCTGCTAGAAAAATGACAGGATGGATAATGAGAACCTTCAAAACTAGGGAGGCCAAGCCCATGATGACACTCTTCAGGTCACTTGTTCTATCTAGGCAGGAATATTGCTGCACACTAACAGCACCTTTCAAGGCAGGTGAAATTGCCGACCTAGAAAATGTACAGAGAACTTTCACGGTGCGCATAACGGAGATAAAACACCTCAATTATTGGGAGCGCTTGAGGTTCCTAAACCTGTATTCCCTGGAATGCAGGAGGGAGAGATACATGATTATATACACCTGGAAAATCCTAGAGGGACTAGTACCGAACTTGCACACGAAAATCACTCGCTACGAAAGCAAAAGACTTGGCAGACGATGCACCATCCCCCCAATGAAAAGCAGGGGTGTCACTAGCACGTTAAGAGACCATACAATAAGTGTCAGGGGCCCGAGACTGTTCAACTGCCTCCCAGCACACATAAGAGGGATTACCAACAGACCCCTGGCAGTCTTCAAGCTGGCACTGGACAAGCACCTAAAGTCAGTTCCGGATCAGCCGGGCTGTGGCTCGTACATTGGTTTGCGTGCAGCCAGCAGCAACAGCCTGGTTGATCAGGCTCTGATCCACCAGGAGGCCTGGTCACAGACCGGGCCGTGGGGGCGTTGACCCCCGGAACTCTCTCCAGGTAAACTTCAGGTAGTCTAAGTAATTTGTTAAGAAAAATGTCTGTCCAGTCATCAATACCATTGGCCTTGGAGAATTCTGTAGGCCAGTCAACAGTCTCTAGGTCAGCTGTGAACTTCCTTACTGAGGCCTCGTCATGGAGTCTAAATGAGACTTTGTTGTATTTAAGTGGTGGTTTACTAATGTTTGTCAGGAGGAAGGTAGGGTAGTGGTCTGTAGTGCTATCTGTGATTATCCCTGATTTAAGGGGGGCTAGTATATTGGTCCATATGTGGTCTATTATGGTTGCACTTGTCTCAGTGAGCCTGGTTGGTTTAGTTATTGTTGGTATGAGAAGTGTGTTGTTCATATTGTTGATGAAGTCAGTTACAGGCTGATCATCTAGGTTGATGTTGAAGTCTCCAGCTAAGAGAAGGTGGTGCTTATTCATTTGTCTGTTTGTTATTAGTGACTTTAATTTCTCACTGAAATTTGGGATGTTTGTGTGAGGTATCCGGTAAATGGCACCGAGTGTTATAGGCGTCTTAAGTTTTTTTACAGTAAAATTAGCAATAATGTATTCCCCATATTCATCACTAAAGCAAGTGGTGCTAAGACAAGATAATTGGTTAGAGTAATAGATTGCAATACCATTCCCAACTTGGTTTGTTCTGCAGTTGTGAATTGCTGTGTATCCTGGTAGAGGGTAGATATCTATTGTGTCCTGCTTAAGCCAGGTCTCAGTAAGAATAATGCAGGAGAAGGGTGTCTTTAGTGATTCAAGGAGTGCTAAGAGGTCATCATAGTGTTTGCTTAAGGACCTGATGTTGTAGTTAAGTACTGATAGACTTTTAGCATTGTTTAGGATAGTGCTGGCTTGTGATGCTGTGTAATAAAGGCAGTTACTTTCCAATAGGTTTTGATTGGGTGTCAGATTATGGAGGCTTAGATCAGGGTCAACGTGATCAATCATCTTCTTGGTTTAAATTATGGTTATTTATATCCTGAGTTGTGTGTTGAGTTCTAGTACTGATATCTGTAGTGGTAGGAAGTTTGGACAAGTATATAGCTAGAGTATTTTGGTCATGTAGGGTATAGTCACTACTACACATAATGAAGTTGATGTTGTCTATGTGTTGTGCTGGAATGAACTAAAGTACAACTAGGTATAAACTAGTAATATAAAAATACAAATTAAAAATAGAACAAGACTCTCACTTGTAATTGCACTAAGGTCTAATAATGACTTTTGTGGAGTCTATGTTTTGAGCTAGAATGAGCTATAGTACAATAGGTTTAATCTAATAATATAAAAATACAAATTAAAAATAGCACCCGTCTCTCACTAGTAATTGCACTATGGTCTAATATAGTGAATTTGGTATTGACTATGTATTGAGCTAGAAAGAGCTATAGTATAACTAGGTTTAGTCTAATAATATAAAAATACAAATTACAAATAGCACCAGTCTCTCACTAGTAATTGCACTATGGTCTAGTATAGTGAATTTGGTATTAACTATGTATTGAGCTAGAATGACCTAGAGTAAAACTGTGATTAATCTAATAATATAATAAAGGCACAAGACTCTCAATTGTAATTGCACTAAGATCTTATATAAGTTGTTTACAAGAATTAGTGTATAATTAGATTTAAATTGACAGGATAAAATACAAAAATTATGGTAGCAAAAGAATAATAAAAAAAAAATGATAAAAATAAAAATGGCAATGACTTGGTTATAATATGCTAGTAAGATGGTAGACAGGATAATATAAAAGTTGTAGTTGAAAATACTAGTTTAAAAAAGTATGGAATAAAAATGGTCAATAAAAGAAGTTTACAATAAGTTTGATCAATATAGTTTAAAGTAAAATTGGGCAATAATAGGGATTTAGAATAAAATTGGGCAATTGAGTATTTTTTAAAGTGAGGTAGAATTATTGAAGACAAGTTATGGTTAGTTTATAATAAAATAAGATGGAACAGTGATGTGGTAAGTTGTAAAAAAGGAGATAGATTCTGTAGTTATTAAACACAATTAAGACTATGAGGTAGAATGGTCGTTGAATACAACAATGACAATCAAAAGTAGTTGGGGTATTAGAATTTTAGGGGGGCACAAATTTATGACAATATAACACTAACGGTGGACTATGGGTATTATCTGCACTTTACTCTGATTCTGTTAGTCCAGCCTCACTTAGGAATGTTTTAAGGTCATGTTCTGTAGAGATGAAGTATCTCTTCCCAGTGGGCTGTTTCCTAACTGCGATTTTTCCATCCCTCACAAAGCACTGGTAGGCGGGATTCCATGTTATTAGATGGTAGCGTGGTTATGTAGATGTTGTTGATGCTACTGGCACAGTCCCCTGAAGGTGGTGTCTTGATCCTGGTGAGGGAATCTTGATCCAGAGGAACTAGTTATTCTCCCTCTCCTTGGATCAGCCCTGATTGCTTACCATTAATTACCCAGACGCTATATGACCTGCACGAGCTTAAAGGGCTGGTCCCCTGGACTGCCAGGTTTGGAGCCAGTGAGTCTCGTCTCCCATACTTGAGTTCAAATTCTACACCTGGTTGGCATCACAATCAGGTATGTTTTATTCTCCTCTTCCCTTTCTTGTTCCTCCTTCTTCACCCTCCAACTTCTCCATGCCCCCACAAACTCAAGAATACATACAATACTACACACACACAACAAAAAGGCACAATACATTGCGACTTTGTAAATGATCCAAGTCAGACCGAAACATTGTTGTAAGCTCCTCTTACCTATGTGCGGGTAATTTGTGTATACATTTTTTTTTTTTGAAAGGATTAATAAATTAAAAAAAAAAACTTGTTTGGCTTTTATTTGATTAAAAGAACGCAACCCTATTTTCTCTACATATTATTAATTCCGTTAGGCATGATACTTCTTAGTAGCTTGTCAGGGGAATGCCTTCCACCTGAACAAAAAGAATGGAAAAATAAATGAATAACTTGAGGAAAAATAGCAAAGATAATTTTCTAAGGCTTTTAATTAAAATTGAATAAAAATAAAAATTGACCGTTGTGGTTCCAGTATGATGTTAGGGCAAGAATATATAATGCCCAGGATGGTCTTCTGATGATGGTATAGGTTATCCTGGGTGTCAGTGTTCGTCCGATGTTCTGGAAAATCCTGTTACCGCTTTGTTGTAGCACCACAATTAGATTTCATGGGTGAGGAGTCATAATGTCCCAGTACGTCCAGTGAGACAGGGATCTTGCTCCAATTTACTAGTGTCTACCCTGGATGGCCAGGCCAGCAGCAGAGCTGACAATAAAGAAAATAACACTGGTTACATAAGAGTTAGGTAAGTATAACATTGAAGAAAGACAAAAGGTGGTACAGTATTCAACTTCAGTGTCATTAATGATAACCAGGAAATTCAGAAACAATGAACAGAAATACCTCTGGTAGATCACCTACCTGATAAGAAGAGTGGAGGTGAAGTGATTCTCCAAAACTTCAACCCACACCAGGTAAGGTTAATACTTCCAGGAGTAGAAATCAGAGCAAATCATACCCCAGGAACTGGAGTTTGGTCTCAGCTCGCTATATGGTAGTGTGGGCAGTAACACGTTAATGGTTCCTGGGTGTCTGAACAATCACTTATTACCCACTTTTCCCCTCACAAGCTGTCTGTCTCGCTGTGCTTGTCTGTCTGTGTAATCTTGAGAGCTGAAGAGTTGTTGAGGTGGTTTGGGTAAGTACAGAGGATAGACAGGGATAGATTAACAAAGAGGATGCATAAATCTGGGGTGGAATGCTGGAGGAAAAGGGGTCATCCCAGGTGTGGTTGGATGGAAGGGGCACAAGAGGCTTGAAACATAGAATGTTTCTCCCTTGTGATTACACATGCAGTGTGCTGTGCTGTGTCCTACATGCATAGTGGTGATCTCAAATCCTGGTGCTATCACCTCTGTACTGTAATTTTTGTCTTTGCTCCCATTGCTCTGTATCACTGTTATTCTTGCTGTGGCATCTCTGGTAAAGTCTTTGATGGTACTAGACGTAACAGTGACAACACTTTTACCATGCTTTGAAATGCCTATTTAACAGTGTCCACTGTTTATCCTGTGAGATTAATCATTTTGTTGCATTTGTCTTTCATGGGAATAGAAAAAATTCTCTGGACTGTTTTATGCAGGTGCAGATGAGTGTGAGGTAACCTCAACATTTTATACATAAATTTAATAGTGTTTTATTCCTCTAGAAATGTTTGTAAGTTATGTTACAATTTAGGCTTTATTTGGAAATCTGGTTTTACAGATTAGCATTTAAGGAAATTTCATTAGCAGTCACATTCAATTAAACCCTTCATACAATTTATACTACGAAGAACATGACAACAATCTTCCCTCGATGTTAAATTCATCAAACATGGCATGCAACTAAAATAAGTCTACAGTTTGCTTACAGATAAAATTGACCTTGTTCATTGTTATTCCCATGTTAAGAAAAGCAAATGCAATCTCTTAAAAGGATTCTTAAGAGCCTATAGAATGTGCAGTACCTAATTCCTAAATGAGAAATGCAACACCAATAGAGACATCCCTCACAGTACTGAGGCTGCCTTCATACTTCATCAGTGAGTACAAAAACTGGAGTCCAATCTTTCCACTCCCAAGGAAGATGAACATAACAGATGCCTCATGGACCCCACAAAGAAAAGCAGACATTGTTACACAGGACCTTCTGGAAAGTGATAAAAATATTGTCATCTCCATCAAAAGAAATTACCATATAGAAATGCAGCAGCCCAGATGACAACAGTGCAGGAGTATACCCTATCCTATGTGGCAACTGTAACAAACAGTACACAGATAAGACCTCTCGTAGTCTTGGCACCAGGATCCAGTTACATCAGTATGTGTGTAGAACTCTACCAATAGCATGTGTAATTCACAAGGACATGTGCACACTAAATGCCATAAAAGGATTCCAAATTGCCCTTAAAGAAGGTAAAACTCGTAGGTGCCTAGATATAGCATTACTCAGCACACAAAACTCCGACAGAATAAAGGTACCTTCAGTGTAACTAAGCCCCTGGCATACAGATTACAAAAAGAAAATTTCCCAGAAACAATTGACATTCCACAATTAGCTTGGGTGTTTTCTGCACTAGGTGGGTCTCTTGCATAGCACTGCTACCTATATTACCGCCCAACCTTCCTTCAAACTACAATAATTTTGCTGGACCTTGCCTGTTCATGCCTTTCTAATGTATGTGTGTGTCTTTATATATCCTTTGTATTCGCTTGAAAAAACTCTTCACAAAGTAAAATTATATTTATGGGGAAACTCTAAACACCTAGGAGTCCTACAACATCTGGGGAATTGAGAATTAGAGGTAATTAGGTTTGATCAAAAGAAATGGATTAGCTCCAATTTTCTGGTACACAAAAACATGCATGTTTGTTATGCCCATTTTCCTCCCTCGCTACATACTGTCAGTAGCAGCATGCGTTTGTATCCAACTTCATCTGTCATAATTATGCTGATACAGTAATAGATAAATATTTATAATTTTACTCAGTTGTTTCTTATTCAGAATCCTAATATTTAGTCTTGTGACATAATTCTCATATGTTTAGGAAGGAAGCACAAAATCCACAGAGGCTATACAGCACCTGATTAGTATGCTCACAAGAGTAATCATGAGTGTATATAATATATACGTAATTACAAGTTTAATTTTAATGGTACAGTAATTACTGTATTTTCAGGCATATAAGGCATGCTTTTTCACCAAAATACTTTCAGAAAATTACCCTGCACCTTGTATGCTCAAAGTCTGGAACAAGGGTAGGCTTTGGGTCCGACAGGCGGTGGTTTCAGTGCTGCAGTACCAGTACGCTGAACAAACACCCCACCTGCAAAAATGATTCCTTGATCACTTAAAAGTGATTAGTAGCTATCTTAAAATATTTGAATATTAATGGTATGTAAGTAATAAGCAATCCATCTTCAACAGTTGCAAACATTTGTACAGGAGCCATATGTAAACAGATAATCACGTTTGTTTTGGTGGTTGGTTTTAGTGCTTAGTTTTGATTGTAATAAGAATAATTTGGTGGTGGTAGAGCAGACACCAGGCTACTCAAGGTCCCACCACTTTCAGTTGCTCTC
Organism: Cherax quadricarinatus; assembly: GCF_038502225.1. Lineage (NCBI taxonomy): Eukaryota > Metazoa > Arthropoda > Malacostraca > Decapoda > Parastacidae > Cherax > Cherax quadricarinatus. Next base: position 95,270,391 of record NC_091292.1, read on the forward strand.
TGCTTATAAGCAGCCAGTCACTGGCTCACTGTCATTTTGAAACAAGTACATTTAAACCTTGGTTTTCATTTGCCCTGGTTTTCATCGAATTTGGTTTTTGATGACTTTTTTCATCAAAATATTGTCCCAGTTTTCATTCGTCACCATGGTTTTCATCCGCTGTACCAAACATGCCCACACCCACGCCAAGCATCCCATGCACACATTCTGAGTCAGTCTGGCTTTGTTTCTTGTCAAGTGAATATTACCCTGCATGTTCATACAAAACATTTCGTAATAATCAATTGGTTTTTGTGCTTGTTTATTGAGTGCAACTGCTAAATAAGCCACCATGGGACCAAAGAAAGTTCCAAGTGCCAGCCCTTTGATAAAGAAGGCGAGAAACATAATAGTATTCAAGAAAGAACTTGTAGAAAAGTATGAAAGTGGCGTATGTGTGGTCGATCTTGCAAGCTGTGGCTGCAACATGTTCAATGACAATGCCGTGTCCCATTTTAGGCAAATCTTAGAGAGACGCTAGAAACAGACCTCTCTGGGCAGATTTTTTGTGACAGGGGTGCAGTAACTCTCAAGCTGGTCCTAGTGCCAGTAAAAGATAAAGAAGGGAAGTAAACCTGGGTAGGGACTTGATACCTGAAGTCCTTATGGAAGGGGATTCCCCTTCCAAACAATAAACTCTCCTCCCTCTCCCCTCCTCACCATCTTCCAAAAATCTAGATGTATGTGGCATCCTCAACACCATCAACACTATGGAACCTACTGTTAAATTTACACTAGAGGAGGAGAAGGACAAACAATTACCTTTTCTTGACATTCTCTACTCGCTGGTGAAAACACTTTTGAAGTCTACCGGAAACCTACCTACAAGAATGATCTTCTACACTTCTCTCACCATGACACCAGAACTAAAAGAGGGGTAGTTATTGGCTTCTTTCTGAGAGCCTACAGAATTTCCAGTCTGCCGTTCCTCGAAGAAGAATGCACATACCTCACCAATTCTTTTAGTTCACTATACTTCCCCTACACTTCATACGTGACTGCAGGAAACGTGCAACACGTATCCTCAACAAGACCAACACCAATCAAGTTGAAAAACCTCCAAGTTACATCGTTTTACTGGTCAGGAACGTTGCCACTAACGTTTCAAAAATGTTTGACAGAAAACTGGCTAAAATATCTACCAGCTCTTCAACTACTATTAGGAACCTGATACAAAAACCCAAGCATGATTCTGGCACTAGTGCAGGAATTTATGCTATACCATGTAGGAGGTGTGACAAAATATATGTGGGGGAAACAGCCAGATCTCTGGACATTAGGATCACCGAACACAAAAATGCTTGCAGAAATGACGACCGTAAAAGCATGTGTGTTCAACAGAGGGACGAGGTTGGACACCTCGTGAAATTCAGTGAGGCTAAACTAGTGATTAAAGAAAATGATTTAAGATGGAGAAAATGTATTGAAGCTGCCCTAATTGCTAATCAACAGAATATTACCCATTCTGGAAACTGCTGTTACATGATGTCAACAGGTCCCTCTGTAGCCATCCGTCTCACCACCTTAGTTCCACTACTACTACTACTACCACCACCACCACCGCTACCCACGCAAAGCCCACTATATATACGTGTTTTCTTAGTTTTCTCTGTATTAGGACTGAAGAAGCCACTCGTGGCGAAACGTTTCCTTTAATAAATGTCCTGAACTGTACATTATTATTATTATTATAATCACGGAGAAGCGCTAAACTCGTAGGATTATACAGCAGCTGAACTGTACGTGTCTTCTTCCACACACTATTGGTAAAGTTGTAGACTTTTTGCCTGAAAAGACCCTGATGTATCTAGAAGCATTGTTGTAAAGCAGAGTCTGGAGCAACTGATGATGCTTTACCAGTACTGAGGGTAACACAAAGCTCATGCATGCCAGAATACTTGTTTTCGTTGTCATTAAGTAATACCATTGTAAACATGTACCTACACTTGATTCTCAAATTTGGAGACTCCCATTTTTCTCTTAGTTATTTTTCATTTTTATTGTTATTTTTAGATTATGGTGCTTCACGAATTTGAGTTCATGAACTGAATGTTCATCAACATAAAAAATTGTATAGTACCTATAACCTTACTAGATTACATAACCCAAATTATTTTGAGTTCTTTAATTGAATGTCATCTAATGCAAAAAAATAGTACCTACAGTGTCATCTAATGTGCCTATATTATTATTATAATAAAAAAAGAAGTGCTAAACCACAAGGGTTATACAGCTAATGTGCCTATAAACTCATAAACTATGACTCAAAATAATATTTTCTTATAATCGTGTATAATGATCTGCCCTCATTGTCTTAAGTTAGGCTTCAACTTGCCCGAAATGCTCCACATAACCATGGACTTTCAAAATGCATTCCAGTATCTCCCATTTCTGTATAAACATTGTTATCATGTTGAAATAAAATTGTGTTTGTATTTGTATATTTGCAACTCCAGCCCAGGGATCACAGTTGTCCACTTCAGCTGTGCATCTTCCAGTCAGCCACCTTGAGGCCACCATCTTCAGTAACCCTCTCCACTAATGCCCAGGTCAGTGTTCATCAGCAACAGAAATTTAAGATACAGTGAGACATATTGTTTTACATAACCTTTTAAGCTTCAGGTAGAATCACATTAACTTCACTGGGTTATCATAGGTTAAAATCTATGTACAGTTTATTCATTTTATGTGCTTATAACCTTCCCCATCCCCCAACCCCTCCAGTCCACACATTTCTAGATCATCCTGCAACAAAATTTCAAATGTAAGGTACTGTACCAAAAATTATCATATTTGATGAAATAAATTTAAAAAACAATTGGAGCTACTTAATAAATTGCATCTTGTGATTTATTCAGTAGTGCTGATTTCAGGCACCTAACCCATGCAAATCATTTAAGTTCACTATTGTATAATTTTCATTGTGTAGGATAGTGTATTAATTATAATTTAACTCCAGATCTTTAAAGAATTTTAAAAATATTGTATACAGTGTACGTATATCTGAACAGGTATAGTATGAACACGGGTAATTACCAATACATGGGTATTTGAAACATTTTATTTTATAACATTTCTAAAACACCACATACACACCCAGTGTTGCAGCACTTTACAGAACACGTCTCCTCAAGGAATGCTCACTGATGCTTATGAGGTGTCACTGATCAAAGAAATGAGACTTTTCCTCCCCTTCCTTGGATCAAACCTCATTGCCTCCCATTCCTCAGGTGCTGTAAGACTTCTTAAAGGTTTTGCACTTCCTCCTAAATATAAAATGTATTTTCGTGAGAAACAATAAATCCTAAGGGGATCAAACAGCACCTGAGTACGTGTGAATTATTTCAGTATGTGCATCATTATTGTTGCCTCAAGCCTTATATTCACAATAAAGCAATGAACATGTGTGAGGTAGTGCTGACTCTCAAGACATGGCATTTATTGCACATAAGTGATTGTGTGAATTACGTATCACAAATGCATGAGTGTTAACTGATAGTTTTATGATACACACAGACAGGGTGCACACTTGCTTTTCCATGGAAAAACGTCCTTTATTGTAGGAGTATACGCACTGGTAATATGCATTACTGTGTAATATTAAATTTATGGAGAAGTGCATGGGAGTATAACTGGAGAAGGTTTCAGGGGATCAACACCCCTGCGGCCTAGTCTAGGATCAGGGTCTGATCAACCACGCTGTTACTGCTGGCCACATGCAAACTTACATATGAACCACAGCCTGGCTGGTCAGGTACTGACTTCAGGTGCCTGTTCAGTGCCTTCTTGAAGACAGCCAGGGGTCTATTGATAATCCCCCATTATGTATGCTGGGAGGCAGTTGAACAGTCTGGGGAGGGAGGGTTACTGTAACCAAAGAGATCACACAGGGAATTAGGGGCATTTCTGGTTTGGTTCTAATAAGGCAAGGTCAGGTCCAATTCTTTGAATCAAGAGCCCCTCACCAAAATCAAAAATCTCTCACCCTATTGAGTGAATAATTATGGGAGAGTGCTAAACCCATAGGGATTATACAGCACCTGTGGGGGGAGATGGAAGGTATTCAGGCTTAATTCAGGGAATTGGAGCACAGATCCAATTCCTTAGATCAAGAGCCCCTCATCAGCCTGAGTGAATAAAATATTATTATTATAATCAAAAAGAAGCGCTAAGCCACAAGGGCTATACAGCGGTGAATAAAATAGATGTAGGTTAGAACATGTTCACTGATAGTGTACATCTGTAAGTTATCCTAACAGGGTGTTTGATTGTTAAGACATGGCATACTAACATGCTGCATTTTATGGCCCATACAAGTGAAATGCCCTTTTTTTTAATATGCAGGAATGCTATTTCCTCTTTTGGGTCAGTCTACCTCAGCAGGAAATGGTTGCATTAATGAAACTGTATATAGACGAGTGAGTGAAAGGCACTCTTAATACACAATACAATGTTTTACATGCAAGGTCAGCATTGCATGGCCCTTATGGGTTTAGTGCTTATGATTATAATAATTTACATGTATGGTACCAGTTAGTTATTCCCAAAAATGAATAATAAAACCTAATATTTCTTTACAGTTTATTGAGAAGCATTTTTTACATTCTATATCACATTGGCTATGTTTGATATTACCAAAATATGGCTGAAAATAATATTTTCCAAAACTGTACAATAAATGAAATGTTCCTTTAAAACAAAGAACCAATAAGGAAAATAAAAGTTTGACAAGATCCACTTCGGCTCTATGGACTAGGAAGGAAGCTGGCGTAAACAGCTTAAAAGAAATATTTTTTGACGAGCCGAGTGATAAAATACAAATATAGAAAATTAATTATATACAAATTCTCAGTAGCAACACTTTCATTCCCAGGATGTTTACTTGGGGAAGGGAAGACAAATACCTCTCATGTATTTAAACTATTTAGCATTTAAGCAATATGTAGGAATTCTATAATAATCCCCAAGAATGTACACATCCTTCATGCTAATTGCAGTCACTCAAGAAATATATAAATGGTTGAGCATATATTAATAAACAAGGCTCTTCCTTTCAGATACTGGACTGCAGTTCCCATGGAGTTTAAAGGGAAGGGGGCTTAGTGCTTTATGCTACAGTACAAAAAGCTGCCTTACTCTTTAAAATTAGAAACTAAATCATATGAGTTATATGACAGCTTAAAGTGCCTGGAGGTAGCCTACTGGGCAGCTGCCAGCTTCTTCTTGCGTCTACGGCCAATGTGGAGGACAACTTTGCCCTGCTTGATCTCCTTAAAGGCAAGGATGGCATCCTTGTGGGAGCTCCCGTGCAGTGGCTTCCCGTTAATAGCCAGAATCTCATCACCTGTTGACAAAGAATATATTTAATTTTTGAATATGTGGTTAAAATTGATCATTAAATAGTGTAACTCTGTATTCAGAGTACAGCAAGTTATAGTTGAACTAACAGTGCAATGCAATAAAATAATTTACAAAAAATATTTTAAACTCCATATATCGGGTGACTAAACAATTTACAGTAAACCCTTTAACAGACCAATTCACTTGGCCAGTAATGGTAATTGTTTGGGATAGAAAAAAAGACTGTTGCCACAATTGTAACAATAATGAAGGGATCTGCACATCTCCCTCTCTGAGGAGTGGGTATCCTGTTTTGTTGTGCATCCCAAAGTCCATTAAATGAAAGGTTTACTGAACGTTTATTTGCATTTGAAGGCTGCAATTATGTCATGTTTCTGATATAAGTGTCAAATGTTCCTTGCTGCTTGAGAAAAAATACATTTTAGGTCATAGCACTATCTTTCCTTTCGCAAACTTGTACTTTTGTGGACAGTAGAATTATCATCTCCAAAGCAGCCTTCGTTGGAGCTAATCTTTCAAAAAGATATGTGGCCATATATTTTTTTTGTTTGCCAATAAATTACTTGAAAAGTATGCCTTAAATCACGAAAACACGAGGATCTGGAAAGCTGGAATTATCCACCCTTCACAGGATCCTTATGGGTTCAGTGCTTCCTCATATTACTATTGTAAAATCATCCAAGATTGGAGTTTGTGCCAGATGAAGTGCAAGTGAAAAACACTAATACTTGTGGAGAATCATTTTTTACAAACCCTAGGGAGTGACCCCCTGGGGCAGGTGGCCCCTCAAGGGTACCAAGAACCCCTTCACTTTCCCACACTGAGGATGAAAGGTCACGACCTGTATCCTTCGCACTAGCAGAGACCAATTAGCACATTCCAAAATGCCCATTCATCTTAATACGTGTCTGATCCAGCAAAATCAGACACCCTCTGATGGCATTACGGATTCATAGCCGATAAAAGGCGACACACGAGATGCACACGTGTACAGCAGAAGTTACACTTTAGGGGTAATCTCTGCATAATTGAAAGAAAGACGTTTGTCTGAGAAAATGGCTATTTCCCCAGACCAGAAAAACAGCTGGCATCTTAGATTCAAGGAGTCCTCTCCTTATTCAACCGAGTTGTCACAGCTGGCCTCTGTGCCTGTTGACCCTATGTCAGCAGATATCCGGCCATAAACGAGGAGGGAGGTAGCAACAGGCATATCCTGATTTGCAATTCGAAGAGTGAACATGTGCCGTGAGAAGGCCAGGTGACGAGGTGGCCGGGGGCCATCGATCACCCGACGTAGAAACATTCATGGCCAATTTTGTGTACGTTTCCTGTGACATGCAGAAGACGAAGTAGAGGCATCCAGCATCATCTCTTTAGTCAAGCCTGAGATAATGGTCTCAGTGACATCAGGGCGTCACAGGCTCCTGTTACAAATTAGCCAGGTCAGTTCTATTTCACTTACATCTGCCAATCTAGTGCAGCAGTACCTAGGGATGATGTTGAGGGAATAGGACTAACCATTTTGAGCAGTGAGACGGGCAATTGCCTAAACAGGTAGGCATAGCCTATGACTTACAGGTGATATACCTGACTAAATATTAGAGTTCTATGTCAATAGGGCATGTACTAACCCTATATATAATCACCTTCCACTCAGCCCTGGTGGGTCTTTATATGACGAAACACTTGGGGGGGGGGGGGGCTGCAAGTGGTTTTGAGCTGTCACCAACAAAAGACGAGTATTAATCCACGTAGTGGTTCCTTTATTATAATAATTCCTATTTACTCATCTTACCCAAAATCCCACAGAGTAGTTCTCGAGGATGAGAATTATATTTACAAGGAAATATTAAATCCTGGGGAACTGGAAGTAATCAGCTCTTTTTTCCTCAGATCAAGAGTCCTTCAACATTGAGGCAAACCCCCCCTTCCTTGAAGGGTCTACCTGGAGGGCATTCCGGGGATAAACGCCCCCATGGCCCGGTTCATAACCAGGCCTCCTGGTGGATCAGGGCCTGATCAACAAGGCTGTTGCTGCTGGCTGCACGTAGTCCAATGTATGAACCACAGCCTGGCTGATCTGGCACTGACTTAAGGTATTTGTCCAGTTCCCTCTTGAAGATAACCAGGGGTCTATTGGTAATTCCCCTTATGGCTGGTGGGAAGCTGTTGAACAGTCTTGGGCCCCGGACACTTAGTGTACCAGCGGCGCCCCTACTTTTCACTGGGGGTATGTTACATCACCTGCCAAGTATTTTGCTTTCGTAGGGAGCGAGTTCTGTGTGCAGGTTAGGGACCAGTCCCTCTAGAATCTTCCAAGTGTAGATTATGATCTCTCTCTTGCCTGCACTCCAGTGAGTACAAGTTAGGTGCTTCCACGCATTCCCAGTAGTTAAGGTGTTTGATGGAACTTATGCACTAAGGTTCTCTGTACATTCTCTAGATCTGCAATTTCACCTGCCTTGAATGGGGATGTTAATGAACAGCAGTATTCCAGCCTAGAGAGGACAAGTGATTTAAAAAGGATCATCACTGGCTTAGGATCTCGTCTTGAATGTTCTCATTATCCATCCAATCAGTTTCCTCGCAGATGTGATAGTGGCGTTGTTGTGGTCCTTGAAGGTGAGATCTTGGGACATTACCACACCCAGGTCCTTCACATTGCTTTTCCGCTCTATTGTGCGATTTGAGTTTGTAGTACACTCAGTCCTAGCTATTATTTCCTCCAGTTTTCCATAACGGAGTAGTTGGAATTTGTCTTCATTGAACATCATGTTGTTCTCCGTTACCCATTGCAAAACTTGGTTTATATCTTCTTGGAGATTTGCCGTGTCTTCAATGGATGACACTTGTGCAGATCCTACTATCGTCTGCAGAGGATGATATGGTGCTATGGTTTACATCTCTATGTCTGATATGAGAATGAGGAACAGGATAGGGGCAAGTACTGTTTTTCAATATGGCAACTCTGTTTACCACTACTCTGTGTTCGATTGGTTAGAAACCGGAAGATCCATCTGCCTACTTTGCCAGTTATCCTTTTAGGACACATTTTGTGTGCTATTACACCATGATCACACTTGTCAAAGGCTTTTGCAAAATCTGTGTATACTACATCTGCATTCTGTTTGTTTTCCAGTGCATCTAAGACATATCATAGTAGTCCAATAGTTGCAAGAGGCAGGAGCGACCTGCTTTGAAACTATGTTGCGCCCTGGATTGTGCAATTTCTGGGGGTGCAAATGGTTTGCAATCCTGCTTCTTAGAACTCTTTCAAATATTTTTATGATGTGGGACATTAAAGCTATTGGTCTATAGTTCTTAGCTATTGCTTCGAAGCTCCCTTTATTGAGTGGGGCTATATCCGATGTTTTCAGTAGCTCTGGAATCTCACCTGTGTGTATGTTCCTTCTCCACAGCATACTTATGGCCCATGAGAGAGGGGTTTCTTGCAGTTCTTTATTTAGTTTGCAAGCATTTATCTCCACTGAACTACATCTGCCACTTTTTCTAACCACGGCATGAGTTTGCCTAAGTCCTACTAAAGTTCAGTGACATCTTCCTCTGAATCACAGAATTCCACGAGTCCGGGCCTGGGGCTGAGTGCATGGGCATGTCGTCGATGGCTTCCTTAAAGTCTAGCGAAGTTAAGGTTATGTCAGAAATTTGGCTTACATTGGTAGGGTTTTGAGGCTCATTCATGAAAAAGTTGTTTGGATTGTCTATCTTTAGAATGATTAGTGGCTCACTGAACACACAGTCATATTGATATTTCAGTAACTTTGTTGTCATCTGTACAGGATCTGTCTTATCTGAGCAGGGACCCTACACTAAAAGTGGTTTTTGCCTTTTTTTTAGCATATGAAAAGAAATATTTCAAATTTCTTTCAATTTCACTAATCGCTTTTAGCTCCTCTTGTCTCTCCTGGATCCTATACGAGTCCCTTAACTTTTAGCTCAATATTTTCCACTTCCCTGGTTAGCACTTCTTTCCGGGTTTCAGATAATCTGGCATTCTTGAGGAGCTCAGTGATTCTTTGTCTTCTGTAGAGGGTGTGTCTGTCTCTGTCTCTGTCTGTCTCTCTCTCTCTCTCTCCAGTTTACTTTTTTCTTTGGAGAATATGCCTTGAACATACTTCAGCTACCAGGAAGTTGATCTTTTCCTGGCACTGGTTAGGGTCCTGGAGTTTACCTGGAGAGAGTTCCGGGGGTCAACGCCCCCGCGGTGCGGTCTGTGACCAGGCCTCCTGGTGGATCAGAGCCTGATCAACCAGGCTGTTGCTGCTGGCTGCATGCAAACCAACGTACGAGCCACAGCCCGGCTGATCAGGAACTGACTTAAGGTGCTTGTCCAGTGCCAGCTTGAAGACTGCCAGGGGTCTGTTGGTAATCCCCCTTATGTGTGCTGGGAGGCAGTTGAACAGTCTCGGGCCCCTGACACTTATTGTATGGTCTCTTAACGTGCTAGTGACACCCCTGCTTTTCATTGGGGGGATGGTGCATCGTCTGCCAAGTCTGTTGCTTTCGTAGTGAGTGATTTTCGTGTGCAAGTTCGGTACTAGTCCCTCTAGGATTTTCCAGGTGTATATAATCATGTTTCTCTCCCTCCTGCGTTCCAGGGAATACAGGTTTAGGAACCTCAAGCGCTCCCAATAATTGAGGTGTTTTATCTCCGTTATGCGCTCCGTGAAGGTTCTCTGTACATTTTCTAGGTTGGCAATTTCACCTGTCTTGAAAGGTGCTGTTAGTGTGCAGAAATATTCCAGCCTAGATAGAACAAGTGACCTGAAGAGTGTCATCATGTCATTTATCTTCACAACATGTTTCATTTAGTACATAGTTTACCTGGTCCCAGTTCATGTTCTTGTTCATGTTGAATTTGGTAAAGGTACCCTCATAGCTATAGTATGCATTTCGCTGATGAGGGCCCCTGTGCATGTAGGTTTGGGCTTCGATTCGATTGTGATCAGAATTAGTTGTTTTTGATATTACGTTTCTTACCAGTTCCTCATTATTTGTGAAAATAAGGTCTAGTGTGTTCTCTAGTCTTCTTGACTCCACTATCTGCTGACTTAGGGTGTGTTTATTGCAGACGTGACGGTCTGGAGTTTTGAGACTCTCTGATCACGGGTTCTATCCCCGCCTGTGGTATGGTTTTTTTTATTGCAGAGATTCAGCAGCTCATGTGTGACTTTTCATCTGAGCTGCCTCCAGGGATTTTTTTCTGCTACAACATTATTTGCTATATTCTTCCATTCTGTATGTCTTAGATTGAAGTCACCAAGCAGCAAGATGTTTGGGGATGGGGCTGGAAGGTTTTCCAGACAAGTCAATTTTTGCTAGCTGTTCCTTGAACTGTTGGGAAGTTGCATCTGGTGGCTTATATGCCTTTTATTGTTAGACTTCAACTACATCATTTGTGGCGTTCAGTATCTCTGTGTAAATGAGCGATTCTGACATACAGTCCAACCCCTTCCTTGTTGCCTGTTCTTTCTGTCACATCTGAAAAGGTTGTATCCAAGTATCCATATTTCACTGTCAAAGTAATCTTTTGCATGGGTCTCTGTGAAGGATGCAAACATTGTATTCGACTCCTCTAGAAGTCCACTAATGAAAGGTATTTTGTTGTTGGTGGATGGCTTAAGGCCCTGTATATTAGCAAATATAAATGAGGTTGTGTTGCATGTTTGTTGGGGGATTTCGTTGTTGGCATCAGTAGTTATGAGTCTGGAGGGGCCACTGGCTGTGCCTCCAGTCCAACAAGACTATTTTGGTTATCTCTTTCCACTTTCTCTCTGTTTCCTACCACTAAAATATCACTTGGAGTGGCGTTGTCGTAGCTACCATAACTACTGTGTTTTGTTTTACGGGATGTGTGCCTCCTGGTCTCTTTTAGGTGGTATGGGGGCAGTTGATATTGTAACATTGTTTTTCAAGGACTGAAGAATGACACATCTCAGGGTGGAAGAATTTGCAAGAGGTAGAATGACACACTCCTTTAGACAGGAGGGTTTTTCTACTCTACCCCGCAACATTCTTTGGTCTGGCTTCCTTTGCTGAGAGCCTGTTCAACCAGGTTGTTGCTGCCAGTGCAGAGGCATTGCTAGAGATGGTGTCACCCGGGGCGGCATCTTTGGTGTCACCCCCATGAAATTTCAAGGGGGGGGGGTTAAACTCGTGATGTCACTACTGCATGACCTGCTACAAATGTTTAACAATGAGAACATTTAAGACCATAAACTGAATAGGAGAATACTTCTCGACTTTATTAATGATAAAATAAATAAACGTAATAATATTGAGGAAACAAACTCAAATACCACTTTGAGTACAGCCAACAGATCCCACATTTATTCATCTTTAACAATGCCAAAACAAAAAAAAATTGAAAAATAAAGAAAAAACATTGCAATATCAGAGAAACACTAGTTCCGATCTGACCTTGAGTACAGGTAACATCTCAGTGAATCCGATCTTACATTTCCTTGCCTTCAATTATGCGAAATCACCTATCTCATCAAAATCAATGATTTTCCCTATATAGGCTTATTTGTACTTTGTTAATATAAAATAGGCTATATAGAAATGAAGGATTCTTCTCTTATGTTGGTACAGCACTGTTTTGGGCATTAGTGTCACCTTCTTTAGAGGCTCTATGGTGTCACCCGGGGCGGCCCCCCCCTCCCCTTACGACGCTGCTGTGCCAGTGGCCTGTTGGCCCAGAGCCGTCGAAAGATGCAAACATCTTTGTGGTAAATACTATAAGTCTTCCAATCAGGTAGTTTCTGCATTTGGAGATGACAAAGTTTTATATTGATAAATGAAATATCGAAATAGTTCAGGGATTAAAAAATAAAACAAAAATGTGTGTATATAAGCCTAGGAGGATGACTTGACTAACCTTCTTGAAGGGCGCCTGAGGCGGCTGCCTGGCCTTGGGGAAAAACGGTCTTGACGAAGATTCCCATAGAACCTTTGGGAGAGTCTGTACCCCCGACAATGCTGAAACCAAGGGAGCGGTGTCCTGGCCCCTTCTCAAACACCACAGTCCTGATCTGGAAGGTCACCTCCCGCTTCTGGCGTGGCAGCGTGCAGAAGCTCGGTTGACCATCACCCTGCAATACAATACAACACTAACTGCTATGTTCTCACACAACACTACAACAATGACACACCCTTAAAACTGAATTATGCAATATATATATATATATATATATATATATATATATATATATATGTGTGTGTGTGTATGTATGCCGAATTTATTAAAATTAATACCTTTCTATAATTTTGTTATACGTTTAAAGACAATTGTTACATTAACATAAATGGAAAAAATATAAATTTTGTACCAGAAGATCCTTAGAAAACTTACCTAAATTTATTATAACAAGCGCAATTTAATTTAACCTAATCCAACTAAATATATTTTAGATGAGTTTACATAATTTAATAATAAACACAATGAAATATATTTTTTTCGTTAGGTTCAGAATGATTTTTGCGAAATTATGGTATACACATTTATACAAGTTTGTTGACCAAGACGAAGCATTCCTGTCTATAACCTAGACACTATACAAAATCAACTGTAAATCAGGTATTTAAATGCTACCTTGGTGTCAAATGTGATTGAAACTCTTGATAATGGTGTACAAAATACCACCGCAATATCCACAAGCAGCGGAAGATGGGTGAGATGGCCTAAAAGACAGTGGGAGTGTCAGTATCAATACTGAGTAGCATCGGGCTCTGGAGGCCAGAAAGTAATAAAGAAATCTGACATAAGTTAAGACGCAAGGCCGACAAGTTTCCAATGCCAGCAAACAACTTAGTGAATACACACTTAAATAAGTCAGAAGTGTGTTTATGCAACCCCGTTCACATGTCTGAAAACTGAGGAGAATAAAACGAAATGATAATAAATAAGCTACAAATTTAGAGGTCTGATAATCTCTACAGGTTTCCCAGATATCTGTAAATCCATGTGAAAAAAAGTGGTTGCTGGATGCTGGGCATTACTAATAGACCCCTGGTTGTCTTCCATAGGGAGCTGGACAGATACCTAAAGTCAGTGCCGGATCAGCCGGGCTGTGGTTTGTACGTTGGACTGCGTGCGGCCAGCAGTAACAGCCTCGTTGATCAGGCCCTGATCCACCGAGAGGCCTGGTCGTGGACCGGGCCGCGGGGGCGTTGATCCCCGGAATACCCTCCAGGTAGGCATGTAAGTGCAAGGGTATGAAAAATGGGGACGAGTTAAGACGACCAGTAACAAATAAAGACCTCGGGGTGAGTATTGTCAAGCATATCAGAGGCACATTTCAATCCGATACCTTCTGCATCATATACATGGATATGATTACTGTAGCTTTCAGGAACCGTATCAAAAAGAATCCATGACACTATATACATGTCGTCCTTGTCATAGTACACTGTACCAGCATGAAACCCACACCTCGTCAACCATGTCCAGAAACATCAAGTGAAGAGGTTCGCAACGAGACAACTCGGAGCTCACGCAACTGGGCTATGTAAAAAAATGAACCCGGTGGTAGAAGATAAAATTATTTAATTACGACGTACAAAATACTATAGCTAATTTTATTGAATAGAAGCGAAAATGAGGTTTGAAATGCAACAGACAAAAAAAAAAGTACACAGACGTAAATATGCCACAAGAAATTTCTTCAGCCTTAAGGCAGCGAGAAAGTGGAATGACCTGAATGAGGAAGTAATGGAGGTAGATTAGACAGCTTTTAACATGTGAATGGATCTTGAATCTTGATCCAAAGAATTTGAACTATTCTCCCTTTCAATGGATTGAATCTTGACTCTCGTTTCCCTAGCGTTGCGTAACCTGTACGATTTTAGCGCTCCGCCTATGAATGTAGTAATAATGGCATGATGGGCCCACGAGGCTAAGAATTGCTGAATCCTATCTGGACTCCTGTAACCACAACTGGGCGAGTACACAACAGAATTTATAAGCTACGTTAAATACTACTATGTCTTATAACAGAGAAATAGACATTGCAGTTGTAGGACTAGGGAGGCAGGGCCTCAGGAAGTGCAGGCAGGTTGGTGGCTGTACTGCAAGTTCAAGGAGCAAGGTTACGCCTCCACAGAAAACGGGTTTACGGGGGAACTTCCATAAATGGGCAGAGAAGCTCCACCTCTCTTCACCCCCTAACCTCTACTATTCTCAACCCTCAACACCTTCAACTCCCCATCCCAACATTCCAGAAACCCACAACACCCCCTAACACTCCTCCACAGACCCACAACACCCCCTAACACTCCACAGACCCACAACACTCCACAGACCCACAACACTCCCTAACACTCCACAGACCCACAACACCCCCTAACTCTCCACAGACCCACAACATCCCCTAACACTCCACAGACCCACAACACCCCTCCCCCCAACACTTAACAGACCTCGCAACACGTAGAGGTAATACAGCTCCTGAAGAATGGGATATAATCAGATACGAGAAGAGGAAAATGTCCTGGAACAGATCTTTATCATATGAAGTATTAATGTGTACGAAGTGAATCAGTTGGCCCATTGACGGGGCCACGGACAATTGCATTTTGTGCAGTATCGTTGGCCAAATGACGCGGCCACGGATTTAGTTGTCGGTCAAGCAGTGTTGTGAGCCCTACGGATGAGGGAGGCAGGTTGCAGCAGACGCGGGTGTCTCCTGACTATTGATGCAGTAGTACTAGTCAATAGTTACACAGCATAAAGTGTCAGCATAGTTGCTGATCCCCTGTGTATGTATCGTAGTTAGTACCATCTATACATTTTATATAGACGATTCCTTGCTCGGCCTAGGGGCTAGCACGTGACGTCACATGCGAGTCTGACGCTCACATGTGGCATCACGTGACGTCACATACTAGCCCCTAGGCTTAGCAACGGATCGTCTATATAAAATATATAGATGGTACTAACTACGATACATATACAGGGGATCAGTAACTATGCTGACAGAGGTGCAGAGATACATTTCATGAACCCAGAGATGGTGACTCATGTGAGTGCGTTCATGGTGACTTCATGGTGGAGACGAGCCTGGGAAGAGCCTCTGGATCTGACCACCTCGGAAGAACAGACGGCGCTCTAAAGCGAAGTGTTTCTTGTATTTTGACATTCCTGGCTACATCAACGCAATTAAAAGCATATTGGTACCCCTGGTTACATCAACGAATATGAAAAATATACTAACACCCCTAGCTACATCAGCGAATATAGCTTAAATATATTTCCTAGCCTAAAAAAGACCAGTCTCTGTGACCTCCTAACCTCGACGACCCACGCCCAAACACACCCTCACAACCACGCCCAAACACACGCAATTCCCAAACATACTGTACACAAACACGCTTATGTATAAACATGTTTATAAACCCACCCATAATAAAATACACTACGATCACATGCAGGTCACTCAAGAAAGCCAGCCCACCCACACACTTCCCTTAGAAGCGACAAAGCAAATGAGATTAGTGGAAGCCATTATATGTGACGGGTCTTCCTGGAGAACTGGCTCTCATTTCCACAGCAGACTACACTTTTAACCAGATAGAACACATGAGGGAGGGAGAAAGAGACTGCTATTTTTTATAAATCAGTTTTACAGGTTACTAGTGGTTATTCTACCTCGGCTCATTTTAAATCCCGGCACTATTTAAATCATAGTACTACCCCCTGGGATGTAGCCCACAACAGTCACAGATTTCCCTATGTTTTTATAGCATATAGAAAAGGGTAGCAGCACATTGTGGGTGTTCCCAATTTTGTTTGGTAGGTATAACAATATTTGTTTAATTTCCCTTTTCTTCCTCTATCTCCCGCCGCCACCTGCCTCCAGCAGGAAAGGTCGGGTGACAACGCTGTCAGTACCATCTATACCGCAAGTTTCCCTTCGTAATTTTCACCATTTGCTGCAACTCCACACCCATAATGTAAGGGACCTGGGAGTAGTAATGTCTGAGGATCTCACTTTCAAGGATCACAACAGTGCCACGATCGCACGTGCAAAGAAAATGATAGGATGGATAATGAGAACTTTCAAAACGAGAGATGCCAAGCCCATGCTGATCCTTTTCAAATCACTTGTTCTCTCTAGGCTGGAATACTGCTGTACATTAACATCTCCATACAAAGCAGGTGAAATCGCAGATCTAGAGAGTGTACAGAGATCCTTTACTGCACGTATAAGTTCTGTCAAGCACCTTAACTACTGGGAACGCTTGGAAGCACTTGACTTGTACTCGTTGGAACGCAGGAGGGAGAGATATATCATAATCTACACTTGGAAAATCTTGGAAGGAATGGTCCCAAATCTGCACACAGAAATCACTCCCTACGAAAGTAAAAGACTGGGCAGGCGATGCAAAATGCCGCCAATAAAAAGTAGGGGCGCCATTGGTACACTAAGAGAAAACACCATAAGTGTCCGGGGCCCAAAACTGTTCAACAGCCTCCCATCAAGCATTAGGGGAATTGCCAATAAACCCCTGGCTGCCTTCAAGAGAGAGCTGGACAGATACCTAAAGTCAGTGCCGGATCAGCCGGGCTGTGGCTCGTACGTCGGACTGCGTGCGGCCAGCAGTAACAGCCTAGTTGATCAGGCCCTGATCCATCGGGAGGCCTGGTCATGGACCGGGCCGCGGGGGCGTTGATCCCCGGAATAACCTCCAGGTAACCCACAGGTACGAACATCACACTATTACATGTATACCTTGTTTCCGGACCCTCTCAATCCGACTTTAGCACTGCTTTTCCTCGGCTAGATCTCTCCAGTGTTGTTTACATATTGGCTTTTATTACATACATCGGATTATAATGTTCACTGATGGAAAAGTGGTACGTGTATTGAGAGATGCTTGAATCGCCTTGTGCTGGTGTTTATACATCTACTACTGCTGCTACCGCGACTAGCAGCGTAACACCTCACTCATGCTAACACTAGTACATGATCTAACATAGCCACTCAACTCTTCCTGGGAGGACAACACAAGGGCGGGACGTGTGTTTACACCTGAGAACACTACACCACTGGGGAAAGTCGGCCGCAACTGGAGGAAGAAACAACAGTAATAAGAGAAAACTCCGCTACCAGTGAAGCACGCGGCTAGAACGATAATAACTAGAGCTGAACCCAGTCAAACATTGTAATACTAGATATGTTTCGGTCGCTGCGTATTCCAGTCTCTTCTACCTCAATGCAAGCAAAACGAATAGCAGATTACGGCACAAATATGTACTGCAATTAAACACCATTAAACAACTGAAGCCAATCAGTAGACTCGTCTTACTCACACACACACACACACCAAAAAATTCTAACCTTCCTCTAAAATGCACCATCTCTGAAAGTTTAAAGCCAACCAGAAGATGCGTTCTCTAGTTATCTCACAGAGACCAATATCCCAAAATACATCAGCACCAAGTTTGAATCAGATTAAAAGTTGCATTCTCAACTCATCGGTTAGGAACGATAATAAATTTGTTGAGTTAGGCATAAGAATTAACAACTGGGCGTCTACACTGCAAACTGAATTGTCTGCAATCCTAATGCCACTAAAGCTAACCTATGACACCGAGCTTGACTATCATCATTACTGATTCTATGTCATCATTGAAGGCTCTCGACTCGTATGACTTCAATAACATGCTCATTGGAGAAGCCAGGTATAGATCCTCAAAAATCAGGGACAAAGGAATTAATGTACAGTTGCTATGGATCCCATCACACATTGGATTACTCCTTCATGATAAAGTTGATATGTTAGCCAAGAAGAGTACCCAGAAGGAGAATGTAGAATATAACTTTGGTATAACTGTGTCTAGCATTAGGAATAATATTAGGAGAGAAGTAAATAATGAAAATGATTGTTATAGGAATGCAATTAGAAGCCTGAGTAGATCTATAACCCACTATAACATGAACGTAGATAAGTATGTTTATGGAGCAACGTGCAATGTGAACAGACTGACTGATGTTGTAGTGGCCAGGCTTAGGCTTGGTTACAAGTACTTCTGGCAGTTTGGGAGACACACAGATGATGATCAAACTAAATGTAAATTATGTGATCAGGCATGTGTGGTCACTGTCTTGAACACTATGTGCTTAATTGTCCACTCATTGAGGAATACATAGATAGACAGTATAATAACCTATGTGACATGTCAAGATATCTTATTAATGAAAGTAAGATACCAGATATACTAAGCAAATTTCCTAAATTTGCTTGTAACAGATAAGTGAATTATAGATATGTAGATATAAATCCATATGTATTCATGTTAACCCCTTGGGGCCTAGTTCCTAGGCCTTTTATGTATCCATATGCTCTTGCGCTACCGTCCACAGGATGGATATGATGGGGTGCACTATTAAACTAGCCACTTAGGTGGCAAAATCTAATCTATCGGCATCGAAGGCTTGAAACCGATCGGATTAGGCTGTTGACTGAAAACTTATTTCAACATTCCCAGTTTCAATAAATTGGCACTTGTACAACCCTCAATCAGTCCAAACCTTTCTCTAGGCAAGATACGCCAACTTGTAATTTTTGAAGCTGATCAGAAGTGATATTCTTCAGTTATTGCATAGAAATCACTTTAATAAAACTGGCAAATTAAAACCTTCACAACCTAAAATCAGCACAAGGCTTCCTCTTAGAAACAACAGCTAAAAATTTGAAGTCAACCAGACGAAGCACTCTTCAATCATCGCACAGAATGCAACAATTCCAAGTTTACTGACTATGTTGGTTAACTGACAAACATGCATCTATACAATCTAAACCCAGAAGATATCTTTCTCCTAAGATTTAAGACGTTCGCGAGACGCATTCATCAGGAGAGCTAAAACCGTCAAGGATCATACAGTACCTGGGGTGATGGGAACCAATTAGGTTCGATCCAAAGGAAGGTCACGTTCAATTTCTTGGTTCAAGAGTCCCTCACCGGCGTTAGGAACCTCCCTTGAAGTGAGGTTCCTAACCCCGGTGAGGGGTCAGGAACCTACACACTCCAATAACACTCCCAACCGCTTAAGTAGGACACACTAGTTTGTAAGTTTAACGCCGATCTGGATGGGTTTTTTTCGTAATAGTTATTGTGAGGAGAAAAATTCAAGAATGGTCTTTCATATTAATTGACCAGATGGCACCTGCACATGTCAATAGTTGTAAGAATCTTTCCATAGTTACAGTACACCAGCAATGGAAATTTAAAATAGATCGGATGAGGCGTTTTCAAGTTATAAATGAAAAATTTTGAAGAAAATATAAAGGCAACCAACCGCATTAGGTGAGTACAACTAGGTAGTGTGTCGCGTGATCCATGTACGGTGGATCGAATCTCCAACACTTGTGCTGAATGACCCCACATGGGTTTTGCGCTCAGCCTAAATATAAATAAATTAAAGAAAACCTTCGGGGATACCTTATACCTTTGATGAGTTTCAAGAGTAGCTCTACTCTCGGAGCCCGGCCATGGGCCAGTGTCAACGCAGTACTGCAGTTCAGCGTTTAACTCACGTTACGAATTCGATTCCCAAGCGTGGCGCAAAAAAAATAGTCAAGTTTCCTTACACCTGCCTATGTTTACATAGCAATGAAAAGATACCCGAGTGTTGGTTAACTGTTGGTGGCTGGCATCCTGGGAGGTATGTGTCGGGTAGGACTGGAGCCTGAATGAACAATGAAAAACTGTACCAGAGAGTACAGTACTAAAACAGGTAAACTAACTTGTGTCTGCATGAGAAAAAGGAGAAAAATATTCTGTCCATCTCTAGTGAATTAATGTGCTCAGTATTGTTTAGATTACTACTGGGAAAGTCTTGAGGTGCACCAGTATTGTTCAGACTACTACTGGGAAGGTCTTGAGGTGCCCCAGTATTGTTCAGACTACTACTGGGAAGGTTTTGAGGTGCACCAGTATTGTTCAGACTACTACTGGGAAGGTCTTGAGGTGCCCCAGTATTGTTCAGACTACTACTGGGAAGGTCTTGAGGTGCCCCAGTATTGTTCAGACTACTACTGGGAAGGTTCTGAGGTGCACCAGTATTGTTCAGACTACTACTGGGAAGGTTTTGAGGTGCCCCAGTATTGTTCAGACTACTACTACTGGGAAGGTTTTGAGGAGCACCAGTATTGTTCAGACTACTACTGGGAAGGTTTTGAGGAGCACCAGTATTGTTCAGACTACTACTGGTGTCAAGTGGGTTATCGATAACGTGGATGGGGTAAGAATACTCACGTAGGCTGGTAGTACGTATAATATAACGGAAAGTATGGGAAAGCACCTGCCTCTCTCTGCTCCCTTCTTCGACTGACTCACCAGTGTCTAGCGGGTGAGGCATTAAAAAATATGCTATGGTCAGCAGCAACATGTATAACAGTCAGTGATTCACACAGACGGTTGGTAGCGAGTCATCTACTGGTACACTGGTTACTGGTTACTAGGAACTGGTACTACTACTGAGAGCTAGTAACCAGTTACCAGTAACCAGTGTACCAGTAGATGACTCACTACCAACCGTCTGTGTGAATCACTGACTGTTATACTGGTTACTGGTAACTGGTTACTAGGAACTGGTACTACTACTGAGACTGGGAAGGTTTTGAGGAGCACCAGTATTGTTCAGACTACTACTGGGAAGGTCTTGAGATGCCCCAGTATTGTTCAGACTACTACTGGGAAGGTCTTGAGGTGCCCCAGTATTGTTCAGACTACTACTGGGAAAATCTTAATGTGCCCCAGTCTTGTTCAGTCACTCAGACTCAAATCAACTCCCAGTGGGATGCAATTTAAGAATTTACCTTTTTTACTGAGGGAGAATGGTGAAAGGTAGTAGGGAAACATTCCAGCACGAATTTCCTGGAACTCTTGACGTGGGAAGACAGTTTGTGTCTAGGTTTCTTGGGACGTCGCCGAGTTCACTACAACATGCGCACCTTATAAAAACTACTTGGTGCCCTAAGGTCCACCATATGGCCAGCGCCTTCACCACAACCATCAGCAATAGCACAGCTTACCCCTCCCTCACCTCCCTTCTGCAACTGCATCTACAAGGTTTTCAGGTAATTACATTACTCGAGATACCTTATGACTGAGGGCACAAGGAGAACGGAGATTTTCCGAACTCAAGACCAGCTACCGCCTTCGACATATACATCCTCACATTGAACAACACAAGCGTCAACCTCGCCAACACCTTAGCCAAAACCAACATCAAGGTAGCAAGCATAACCTGCAATACCATCAGGGACTTGCTTAAGAAGGCAACATCTATATTATACTGTAAAACGACTGTGAGAAGTCTCAAAGAATAAGGGAATACAAATTTATGCCAAAGCGACGACACAAGCAATGCGTGAAGAGTACAACGTAACACCGATAACTACTTGACAAACTTCCCTGAAACATGGTAGTTATCGAAGAAGCAGACAGATGAAGCAAGCTGTTTAGAATCAGTAGTGATCGCCAATACCAACACCATCTTACGAGACCCCGAGTCACTCTCTTTCTCCGATGTTTTGGCAAAACTGATCCTGGTATCACCCCAATCTCCCGGACCTAACCTTTCTACACCTCACAGAGCGCGCTTCGACTATTATATAACCTCATGTTCTTTTGTCTCTACATGAAGGGATAAAATGAAACACTTAGAGTCAGATCCCTACTAAATAACACTTCCCGCTCTCTCTGTATTAGCACACACCACTTAAGTTCATTATACCTCCAGTTTCATCTTAAAACTATATTTGTCCATTCCGAACTGTATTTTCAAATATACATCAAGAAATATATTAAGACATTTGTAGCCTTCCGGAGTCTTCGTTTAAAATTCTTTTCCGGCCTAGCATCGGCAGTAGAGAGAACCCCCTTGATCACTCCACTAGTAACTGAAAGAAAGCCACATCCAAACCTGCTTTGTTCTTTTCTACACTGCCACTCCTCAATGGAGGTTCCTTGACGCCGGTGAGGGGCTCTTCAGAGAAATTGGATCTGAACTCCACCTCCTTACATAGGAACTAATTACCTTCCACTTCCCTAGCACTGTATATCCCCTATCGCTCCTCACATGAATGCAATAACAACTGTGTGAATCACCTCGTTACACTCGTGGGGAACACTGTCTAATGCCTTGCTGAAGCCTAAATACGTAGTACTGTAAACTTTGTTGCTCTTATTGTCTGCCTACCCGCCTTCAATCCCTGCTTGCCAAAATCTCCTTGGTGTCTAATTCGGTCAGATGAGTGACTGAAGTGTATCTTTCACATGAAAATAGAAGCCTAAAGCTGGTGTTACACAAGACCTTGGATGACACCAGCTCGCTTTATGCCCAGGACAAAAGCTAGGTCATGCTGGCTCAAATTACGTCCAGATGCAGCTACAACAGCCAATGAGGTCACACGAAACATTTAATTTGTAGTTTTAGTGTAAAATGATTGGGTGTAGTAATTTAAGATGTGTTCAGGGTGTTGACAGTTCTCTCATAATGAAGAAAGTGTTCAAAGTCTAGAGAGCAACAAAATTTTTCACTTGCATGCTGTATAACCAAGACTAAGATTTGCGAGGGCTATCAACAGTTCTAGACAGAAGACAAATGAAGTTCAAGCCCCACCCGTACAACTCTTGGCTGAGAGAGACTATCACAGAAACCCACCACATTTTTGGTGATGGGAAGTTCTGTCTCGCAAACCTGTGAGAGCCTTATTGCAGAGTAACAGAAAAAAAATGGACTGATTGCCTATTCCTGGATTGCAAAAAAGGCATTTGGCATACCCCACAAAAGGCCGAACTGCATGAACTATTATAATTCCCCGGCATGATAGTGGCTTTCTTTGTATTTAACAAATCAAAATTGTAATTACACATTGTAACCTTTGCAAAGAAATAAAAAAATATTCTTTATTCTTATTATTTATTAGAACAGGCGAGGAGTGGATCATAGAGTACCCAAGAACAGAAGACCATGAACTGTAGGCGAAGAAACACTAAGTTGGGTCATGGTAACAACCTAAGGATCAGCACTAGGACCATTACTGTTTAAAATTTATGTAAATTATCAGACAGAAAATTCTATACGTGTCACTGTCGAAACTTACGACAAGAATAAGTACGGGTGAGGACAGTGACAGACTCCAAGACTTATATTCCAAGTTTGATAAAACAAATGAGTGCTCCAGTTTAATCCGAACAAGTGCAAGAAAGACCCTTGGAGTGAACATCAAACCGAACATTTCGCCGGAGTTGCACATCATCCATCTAACTTGGGCAGTAAATGCGAGGATGATGAATCTCAAGACTTAACAGAAACCTTAAATGACAAATAGCATTACTTATGCCAGATCCCAGCAAAGAATTCAGCGAGTGCATACATTCACTGCTTCACTGTGTCTACCGCATATCTTACACTTACCTCCGTCGCCTCTCTTCGTTTCCAGAGGTGTGAAGTGGCGTGTTGTAGCCCGTGTGAGGAACCAGTAACGTATACTCTATCCAGTCAACGGAGACCACTTGCGCAACCCAAGACTTGCAACACCCCCAAACCTCCCTCCCCTTAATGCCTACCATTCCCCCTCACCCTTGAAATTCTTCCCCTCACTTCCCCTCGCCTGACCTCCCCTATCATATTTACTGTCTGACGTCAACAACTTCAAAGAGTACATCTTGTTTTGCTAATATGATGAGGAAGGTGGAAACAGAAAGGCAAGAGACTGTGGTACCAGGATTCCTTTCAGCTATCCGAGTATGTGGCAGGTTGGTGAAGCAAATGTATAGTCTGTGGAGACGAGGATAAACACACTCCAACACTTTATCTTTGAATGTAACAAAGAACTGTCAAAAATTATTATCCTTTATGAACAATGAATGCTTTAACTCAAGCTTTACCTAACCTGGAGTGTGTTCCCAGGTCAACGTCCTCACGGCCCGGCTCCAGACCAGACCTCGAAATATTTTACAAAATGCATGCAGGATTGTTACAATTGGATAATTTGCAAAGGTGTTAGTATGTTAATACTGCATCAACGAAGAAGTGGTCAATACGTCCTAACACTGTCTTCTCATCTGTACTCCACCTCTATACAACCTTGTGCTCCGCCACTCTACAACCGTGTGCTCCACTCTTCCACGACCCCGTGCTCCAGCCCCACCACGAAAGTTTTTACGCTAGAACAATAAAAATGTATCACAAAGGAAGTCATTAACGCTCCTTGGATGTTGCCGGGAAAGAAAAGAGCTGGATGGGGGCAAGTACCTTTTTTTAGTGGCTTCACAACAGACGCTTCAAAACTTTTAATGAGGCACAAGTTCCCTCTCACCTTGAGTATACATCACACCCTAGGATGATCTACATTACCTCCTCCCTTCCAACCTTATTTCAAAACTGCTGGAGAAGAGAAGACAGCCACACAAGGCTACTCATCTCTGATTTCGAGCCACCTTAATTGGACCTGTCATATCAGCAGAACCTTCAATGCAACTAAGAAATTTGTTTTTGCACTATACAAGGCCAGTAACCTGCACCGCGTCGAATCACCAGTACAAAACACTAAGAACAATTATCTATACAACTACCAAACATCCCTGGCATTACTGTACCATCTTACTCTTGACAATGGTCCAAAAGCT